>NW_020536682.1:23443-57898 GCF_003426905.1 Ctenocephalides felis
TACGGTAGATTACTCATGCAATTTAATACCGCGTCTGACATAGTGCCTATATCAAGCACATAATGTGATAATAAATTTCAATATAACTTATCAAGCTGATGACTGTGTTATATACAAAGATAAGAATATGATAAGCCTGCATATAATTAGCAATACATATATTCATATTTTATTTTTATATCAAGATTAAATATTTATATTCAATATATATATCCACTCTTTGCTTGTGTAAGTTTTAATGACAGGTGTTCATGTCTGTGTTAATTAAAATGTTCACTTTATATTGTCGATATTGATAAAAATCACGTTTGCGAAATTCACCCTTTGACGGAAAGGCTTTTGCATGTCTATTAAATGCCAATCAGTTGACTAGGAAACCTAAGTTTTCTGCTTACTACAGTCGGAATATTTATTACTTCATTAAACAACTTGTATGAACAAGGTATATGAACCGCAATTGCCATAGATAAATCATTCATAAAAAATCTTCATATTATTCATCAGCATACTTAAACTTAATACTTAAACTTAACCAACTAGTCAACAGCCAATATCCACCAAAAAAATTTGCTATATTTTAGATATATACCGTTACACTAAAATAATATTAGCAGCTCATTGTTTTTAGAGTATGACAAACAAATCTTCATTTGTATTTATTATTTAATCATAAGAATTTCATTATATTGCATTAACGTTTCATACAACATAGGCATTCTTCTTAAATATTTTGGAATTAGATTAAATTTTATTGCACTTATAGCATATTAATTTATTATTCATATTAATTGTCTTATTATTTTTGATATTTTATAGATTTATTGCTTGCATTTCATATGAATTCAATTTATTACCTTGCTCTTATACTTTTGTAAGTGATATTAGTTTAAAACGCCGAACTTTTTCAAGATAACAAACTTAAAAAAAAAACAATTTTGTTAACAATGATTATTGGTGCATTTAATACTTCTAACTATTGATGTTTTTAATGTATTTTATATATAATTAATACTGTGCTCACCTGAAAAAATATTAGTACCTTTTCTCATGCATTTTGAGAAATTAAAACGTAGTTTTATTATAGTAATTTCTACAAAACCTCAATATGCAATTCAAACTCGTCCTTATGACTATCATTTGTACCTTTTATTTATGTTTTATTTGACGATTTGACGAATTCATGATGTTACAAGAATTTTATTGCTTATATTAATTGTTAAACACTTACTTTTACACCAGCGATTAATGCTAGTTAAATCAGTTAAATCAAGCTGACAATTAATTTGCAATTTTTTCAATCAATTAAATGGTGCATGGCATTGTGTTCTAAAGCAAATTGCAACTTTCCGTACAGTAATTAAACATTCGCGAAATTATCAATCGCCGATAAAAATTTATCAATGAGTAAAAACAATTGTCTTATTTATTTCAAAATAATTATTATAAATACTGTATGTTTCATCGTTGTATTTTATAGATTTAATATAATAAGTGCTTATATTTGGGCGACGATCTTTGATCTCAATAAACAAAATCATTTCTTCATACCGTGGTTACTAGCAATATGCTCTTTGAATCTCTAATCAGGTGCGCAGTTTTCTCAAAAACATTTATTATTTGCTCTTTTTGCTTCAGATCTCTAAAACCGATGGACCTTCCTTCGCAGAAATGAATTCGGAATCGAATGTTTTTTTGAATCATTTTAGTCGGACGCTCTGTTCTATCAAAAACTAGTTTTCGGCACTTTTTGCCACGTATCTTCGAGACGGCTGGACCTGCCTTTACCAATAACTAATCAGCACGTCTCCCCATTCATAGGAATCGAATGTTTGAATCATTAACATCAGTTGATCGACAAAAAATGTATCCGCACATTCACACGCACACACACATCCATTACAGGAAGAAAAAATAATACATTGAAAATAGCTGATTGACGACGATAACCATAATTGCTTTTTATTTTATTATATATAATCGTTTCCTGCGCAAAGAGCATTAGTAAGTGGAGTACAGATTATGAAGCGTCCAGACGATCACACAATCCGATAAATAGATACGTTTAACAGCAACGGATTTAGCAATCTATTATATTTCTGTATTTATCTATTTATCTATTTCGTCTCTGTTTTCTATGTTGATTGTTGCGAATCTTCTCTTCGCCGTAATACAAAGCGTACACCGCGGACTCCACGGTTTGTTGTACTTTACGACCTTCGACGGCGGTGTCTAGTGCCGTGTAGCGCTCGGTACGTTTGCTTTTGCTTATTACTACAACGTAGGAACGATATGCATAACGTGTTATTATTCCGCACGTTTCTGTTGTACACACTTTGGCCCATTGCACATACCTTAATATATGTATCTACACGTAACAGCTGGGTAATACTTACAAGTTGTGCTGTAATAGACCTGTCAATAATAGATAAAGATTCGATTCTTATTCATCTCATTTCGTGATGGAGGAAGGTAAAAAATTTATATATGGGTATATGTAACTATATATAAAACTTGGAAAGCATGGCGTGAAATAAAAAAGCAAAAGTTTTAGAGAATCGTTCCACACGTTTAAACATAATTTTATTTAATTTTTAATATATAATTTAATATAATTATTAGACTATAAGTGAAAAAATTGGAATATATTCATTAATGATATTAAATATATTTCACATAGTTTACGCTAGCACGTAGTACGAAAACTGTTGGTAATTTGTGTTTTTAGCTATTGTAGTCGAAATAAATTTTAACAATTTATTTTAGAATACTCACTTATTCAAAGCGCCCCAGATAAAGCCAGAGCCTAAACAAACCAAGTACGTCTCGTATTCAGTACGAACCAAATGTCGGTTGACTCATATTGTCGAAAATGTTGAGGACATTAGTTTGAACCATATAAGTAAACTTACACATAATTTTTTTTTTTAACTCGTTTTATTTAGCAATCAGAAATACATAAAGATTCCTATGAGCTAAAATGACAATATTTAAGAGCGATGCCTAAGAAAAGCTCCAATGAGATCTTCTCAGTTTAACAGTTACTATGATAATATTATATTAGACTTAATCTAAGTCTAAAGGCCATCGTCGTTTCAATCTTCTTATGCCATAAGGTTTAGTAATGTCAACTATAGATAGGTTCGAATGTGAGTCCAGTTTGCGTTTGTATTTTTCCTTGAATTCTTTGAACGTTAAATGCACCGTTTTCATGTTGAGGTCACAATGAAGAATTGTACGTAAAATTTTTGACCGAGTTCTCTGCATTATAGCTATATTTGATTTGTAAGCACATCCCCAGAGCTCAATTCCGTAGGTCCAGATTGGTTTAATGATTGATTTATATAGCAGCAACTTATTTTCAACAGAGAGCTTGGACTTTTTACGCAGTAGCCAATCAAATTCTTTCATTTTGATCATTATTTGCTGCTTTTTTGTTTTTATATGGCTTTTCTAAGTAAGTCTGCTGTCTAAATGGAGACCAAGATATTTCACTATGTTCTGTTTCGGAATCTGGACGTTATTTAAATAAATTGGAGGACAAGTCTTATAGATCACACTAAAATATTACGCCCCAACGACATATCGTTTAATTTTAAAAATTCGTCAAAGTTTGCAACAATTAGTATGTTTTTTTTGGTATTTGTCAAAATTAGACCTCTCATCGACGTTTGCTCAAAAACGCCTGAACCGATTTCAGAAATTTCAAAGCCATTTGATGTATCTCAATGATCGTTTGTAAAAATGTAGCATCTATGTTTAAAACTTCATTATGTGATCCATTCCCGATTTAATCCCATCTAAACAACTATTGTGAGATAATTTTCTATATCAGGACTGGAGTTCAAAACAATGTAACGAACGAATTGAGCAATTAAATAGTTTAATACCACAACACACATTAGGAACGACGTGCCGACGGTTTGAACTAAAACTGGATCTAAAATCTGACAGAGCTATTTTAAGCGCAACTTTTGAATAGTAATGCATTTAGCGTGTTTGAAATAGATTATAAATGGAATAAATGGAATAAAATGTATTATTAAATTTGCTAAATGAAATAAAAAGTGGTCTAAAATATATAGTTTGATGAATGCAATTTTTGGTTCAATGGAATGTAACTATTGAAAATTGTGAACGTATCACTAAACCTATCAGCAATTATGGTTTTTAGTGATTGTAGTTGAAACGAATTATAAAACTTTATTAAATTTATTAATTAAAATTCGATAGTATATATAGTTTGTTAAACTCGATTTTTGTTACACACAAGAGTTCAAAATTTAATTTATTGTAGCATATATACTCAGAATAGTTTATTTCCCGTAGGATATGTTATAGTAATATTTCAGGCGTTTCTTAAACTATTTTGGCATACCTTAGAAATATGGATGTAAGTGTGTATGTGTGGATGAAATTTTTCAACCGATTAGAATGATTCAGAAAAAAATCGATTCTTATTAGTGGGAAGATGCCGCTTGAAAGAATCGGGACAAAAGTGCAAAATGGCAGTTCAGTTTTTGAGAGAACGAAGCGAACAATTTAGATGGTTTGAAAACCATTTTACTTGAATTGATATAGTGAAAAATTTATTACAACGGGCTCAGCAGTTTTGGAGTTACAGAAGTAAAAGTAAAAAAAATATTTTGGCAATCAAAAATAATCATTAGACATATACAGATCAAATTATCAGATCTTTTATAATTCAATTTTAATTTTGCTGAGAGTACAATATTGTAAAGTTCTTGTTCATATTTCGTCCTTCTTTGGCTCGAGTTTAGAATTCATTTCAAAATGCTACCAATTCTAAATCTTATACCTCGAATCGAGTTCGGCTTTGCAGAGTTCACGTCGCCCAAACACAGACACACAATTCTTGTCCATGTGCAGGACGGTGTTCTCAAGACATTCGTTACAGAAAACCGGTTTTCGTTGGTAAGCCTCCAACGAACCAAAGAATCCCTCAGCCATTGTGCGATCGTCGAACATTGCTTCTCTTCATACCTGCGCAGGCGGCTAATAGAAATGTTATAGCACTGTCATACCAATACATATGAATTTGTATATATTTGGAACTTGCTCTATGTCGGTATTTGAATTGTCACCAATTTTAGTTAGTATGTAAAAAACTGTGGTTTTATGATTTTCTGTATCGACGATTCTAGGAAGAAATGCGAGCGTCTACCGTCTTTTTTTTTTTTTTTTCTAAATGCCATCTGCCGCGCGAGTGCTAGAACATGTGTTACTTCCTTTATGAAATATTTGGTAGTCGATTTTGTATTAGCAGGCAATCTTTTACAAATTAAATTTATATCCCTAGAAGAATATCACTGACAAAAATGCTTTGGGTATTACTTAACACAAAATTAAGTTTGAAGTAAAAACTATTTTTGTAACCATAAATCGCTTGCAATTTTTTTTATGTGGCTTCTAATCTTTCGATCATATTATTAATAACATATATTTATCAATATTTTATGAATTTGTAAATTAATTTCATCGTTATAGTATTATTTTATTATTATTAGTAATACAATTCTTTTAAATCACTTATTTCAAAATTAATATTGGAATATTGAATATATCTAACTAAAATTATTTTTCTGTTTAGTTTTGGTAGGTGGTATACTGATAATATTTGTGATACCTCCGAAATGTTTGAATATCACATTCCACGAATATATAAAGTTTGTTGATTGTATTCTCAGAATTATCAAAATGACGCAAATCAATTTGTCTCGTTTAAATATTTCAATACAAATATTTTTATTTCGAGCATATTGTTCTTAGATAATGACTAACACATTTTTATTTATATTTATTCTCTGTGGAAAATTATCAGAGTGTCATACTAAATTCAGTAACAACATCGGTTGGTTTATTTAGATATTTTGAAATTGGGCAAAATTTAATTTTTTATATTGCTTATTACTTTATTATTTGTGTTTATTGCATTATCAATGAATATTTGTAATCTTTAACGATTTGGTACTAAAAAACACAACTTAGATAGTTGTATATATTCTTGTAGGAGTTATTATTTTCAAATGGTGAATCTTAAATTATCATCTATATTTATTAATTTCCCGTAGGGTAAGTTATTGTAATGGGCCGAAAATCGAAATTGAAATTTTTTACATTTCTCGACGTTTTGAAGGTTTCTGAACATTTTGACATACTTCAGAAAAAATGGATATGTGTGTGTGTGTATGTATGTATGGATACAATTTTGCAGTCACGTTTTCGGGCGCACGAATCAACCGATTTGAATGGTTAAAAAAACATTCGATTCCTATTGATAGGGAGATGTGCTGATTAGTTTTTGGAAAAGGCAGGTCCAGCAGTTACGGAAATAAAGAGCAAAGAGTGCAGAAAATAGAAAGAGTTTTTGAGAGAACGGATTTGAATGATCTAAAAAACATTCAATTAGTAATGATTGGGAGAAGTGTTTATTAGTTTTTGACAAAGGCAGGCCCAGCCATTTTGAAGATACGGAGCTAAATGTGCAAAAAATGGCAGAATTTTAGAGAACTAAGCGTCCGATTTAAATGATTCAAAGAACTTTCTGCTTGTCTTATCAAAATAATTGATTTTGAAAAAAAATTTTGTTTCAACTTTTTTTTTCAAAAAAATTTTTTTTATATATCGAAAATAATTCAGATTTTATTTTTAATTCTGACTCTAGTTCTAATATACTTTAAACAAATAATTTCAACTTTGCAATTCAGTTTATATAATAATTCTTATAAATATTAGACAATGTTACAATATTAATAATATTTTTTTTGAAAACATTCAGTATTCCTCGAACATTTTATTACGGTACGGGAAGTTCCAGCAATTTGCCTTAAAGCACGATGCCATACACCCCACTAGTTGTATTCACGATTTTTGTAATTTTTAACGATTTAGTACTAAAAAACACTTCTAATATTTGTGTCTTATATTCTTTAAAGATATTATTTTAAAATCGTAAATTTTAAATTCATTTGTATTTAGTGTAATATTAACGATTTTATACTAAAAATACATAATGAATAGTAATTTGAAATAATTCATTTGGACTTATATACTTGTAAGCTGAAGGAGATATTTTAAAACCGCAAAACTTGCCCAAGATTAAGTAAAAAGCGCTTATAACACTGAAGAATTTTTTTATGTATTTAATTCTTCTATTAGTATTGAAATACGTAGCACATTTGTTCATTATAAAAATACAGGTAACCGCCGCATAGCACGGTAAAAAATGCATCTTGTACAAGCAATTTTAATGCAGAGATTCGAAGAAGTACAAGTTGAACATTATATCTTAAACCAAATCCTTCGAATGAATTGATTTGGACAGAATTGAATAAAATTAATATATATTATTTTTGTTCATTTTACAACAGTTCATTTGACCTTATATCTTGATAGCTGGTTTTGACTGGGAAGATGGAATATTTGTTTAAATAAATATCGCAAAATATTTCCTTTTAAACCGAAAGGTCCACAGCGAGAAACAAATCATTTAACACTTCCAGAACCATACCTGTTCCCGAAATCTTAAAGCAGTGCCGTTCCATTTAATTTCCTCGTGTTCGATTTCTGGTCTTAAATAGCAATCAAAACAAACGTGTTTTTGTAAATGTCTCTAACAACATTGTATACTAACGCCGTAGTCGGCTGTATATTTTCGTATCGGATGGCATCGCATCGGGGAATTCATGTTGTATGAGAGTAATTAACGCGAGGGCATAATGGTTCCCGTGTACAGAAACAGGATTCGACAACATATATGCTGGTTGAGACGAACTGATGTTGATTAATGAGCCAACAATTATGACGGAATAAAAACCAGCTGAACGGAAACGTACGTGCATCGATAATTACTATGTTTGAAGATGATTTAATACAAGATCGAATGCTTTAAATTGCAACATTACTCAAACAACTCAAATAATTATAAGACATAGTACTGATTTTATTAAATTCCCGTAGGGTAGTAGTATAGTAATGGGTCGAAAATCCAAAATAAAAATTCTTGCTTATCTTCACGTTTTGAAGGTTTTTGGGCATACCTCAGAAAAAATGGATGTGCGTGTGTGAAAACAAATTTTTTTTGTGTATCAAAAATAATTCAGATTTTAATTTTAATTTTTGCCAAAGTTCTAAAGTTCACTTATATACTTTAGATAAATAATTTTAACTTTGCAATTCAGTTTATATAATTCTTATAAATATTAGACAATGTTACAGTATTGATTTACAGTGATCTATATGAAAACTTTTAATATTCCTCGAACATTTCGTTACGATACGGGAAGTTCCAGCAATTTGCCTCAAGGCACGATGACATACACCACTAGTTCATATATATTATATTAGAACTTAAGGTTCTATAAGGCTGTTATAATCTTAACTATGTCACTTTTATACATGCAACCCAAACAGTTGTCTCTTTTTATGATGAATTTTATTATTACAATTTCTGTAATAGTGATGAGTTTCTATTTATGCAGCAAAGCCTGGTAAGGGCTATTTTCACTTGGAAACATATTGCTGTCTATATATCCAAATGAAAACCTTATTTTACTACTGCTCGACATCGAGCTGTCGAGACTGACTAGTTTGAACCTAAGACTTGGTTCAAATCCCACAGCACAGTCTTAACTACGAAATAGTTGGGCGCATGGCATCGTGCCTTAAGGCAAATTGCTGGAACTTTCCGTACCAAAAATTATTTTTTTGAAAACGATTAACATTTTTGAAAAAAAAAATTACTTAAAAAAAATTAGATTTTTAAGAAACTATAAATTTGACAAAAAATTACTTTTTTTTGAAAAAAAATTTTTTATTGAAAAAAAAAATGTTTTCTTTCTTTCTTTATTTTGACATATTTTGGAAATTCTGAACTTTTTTTCAAAGCAATCGTACTGCTTTTGACTGCATAGAGACGAATTGTCACAGCGCGTAAGCGCCGCGTCTCCGTCTAACGGATAAACATTGGTACGGAATCCATAGGAATGTAAACAAAATTTATATTTATTGTTAAAATCTCTTGAAGCTTATAGTAACTGCAAATTAGAACAGAAAGAATAAACGCAGAATGACATTACCATATCACAAAAAGATATTCCGGTTTCTATTAAATTTTACATGCTGGAAGCATTCTTGCAAAAACTCAACCTAGTGCCTCAAGAGAAATGAAATAGGAAATGTTATATACCCGCGGCGGCCAGTCTGCGTTTTACACACACATCCATTCACCTACATACGGTTTCGCACAACTTTTCATAATTAGTTTAGTTTTCATTCTTTGCCAATTATAAGTTTTTCAGCAGCGAACTAATATTAATGTTGAATCAAATAACGCAATTATTTTTGTAACGTTGTAATTCAAACTGAAAACGATGGTTGTTCGCTTCTTCTATCCATTTATTTCTGTATAGTAAGGGGAAGTTGGAAATTTTGTAATTGATTCATTATTAATAACATGTGATTGGATTTAGAGGTTTATGAAGTTACAATTTATGTGAAAGTGTTTTTGGAGTATAAACTGGTAAATATAATGTAAAGATTTCAAATATGTTTATATAGCTGAAAAATTTGACAAATCTAATTCATTTTATACAATTCATTTCTGACGCATTTTTACAATGTGATGTCGATACTTTTTGTATTGATTATATTCGCATAAAACTCATAAATTTGCAAGGTGTGGTTCCGTCAACCTAAAATCAGTTCGGAATGTTGAAATCTTTGCATTTTCGATGTTTGAAAATTTCGTATTCAGTACCTGTGCACTATAAATCCCATCGCATTTCACAAGCTCGGTTCTATCTGCATTGCAATCTTTATTATATCTTTTTTATTATCCCTCGGCATTCAGAGTACACCATTATATTTGTGCGTAGATGTGTTTCTTATTCAAAAAAGAAATGACATTGACTACACCTGACAAAATGAATAGTAATTATTACAAGTTTCTAAATATATAAATTTTACATATTCAAAATTTTACATTTTGAATATTCAAAAATATGTAATATGTTAACTGATTATCTGTTCTAAATGTCATTTTCAAACTTGAAAAAAAGTTGCATATATGAATTTAGTTTTTTGAATTCAAATTCTCAAATTCCACAGTTCTTGGAAACTCTTATCTGAAGTAGCACTATTTAAAAAATATTGCGAATTGAACTAAATTATTAATTTTTTTGATAACAGAACTATCCAAGAAGGTTGAAAAAAAGCGCCACTGGATTTAAGTCAACTCTTCTGATAAAAAATTGAAATAACTTAGTCATTATTTATAACAAATTATTTCATAAGTAAATAGTTAAAATTATATAATTATCAATAAAATATTGTAAATATTATAACGAATGGGAAAACAACTATTGAGTTGTTTTTCCAACATGCCCCTTTAGTATACAATGTGTCCCTTTACGGCCGACAACTGTAAATTCCACAAATTTATTAAACGCCCTTAACTGGACAGTTGTAAATAAAATAGAGAATAAAACAAAATTAATTCATTTTGGGAAAGTGTAATTAGTATTTTTATTAATCATTTTTTTGTAGTTTGACAATTTTATAAGTATGATACGGAAATAAGTAGTTGGTAATCACAAATCACAAATATATCTGAACGCAATTGAACGGTGACGACAAATTAGCTATTTCTTTAATTGATTTTATATTATAACCCAATAGTTTACATATTACTTACTATTTATCTATCTTTACATTATTTCACTCAATTTTTTTTCTCATTATATAAATGCTATAGATGTCCCAAAGTCCACCCTAGAAATATGAACCCCAGAATATTTAAAGCTATAGCAGATTTTTTGCTGCCATTTAACGACATATGTAAATATTATGTTTATTCCAGTTTGGCAACATTATTTAGTTGAAAACTCATCATATCTTCACCATATCTCAGATTTCCCCGATTTGTGAGATGGTCCATCTTGGTTAACTCCACAAATATGACCCCAAAATAGAAAGTTTTCTATGCGATGAAGGTTTGGAGTATTTTTCCAATGTTATTTTCCTAAAAAATGAATCAAAAACTAATTACGCATTGTAATCTCATAATATATTTTAATTTTTTCTAATATCGACATTTCGAGTTGCATTTATCCATCACTAGCGCAAATCCGTTGATCTCTCCACAATTTCATAGATAGATGACGGTTCAAGCTTTCGTTATGCATTCTAAATTCTGTGGAAGACATTGGTTGCACGAGCTTTATTATATGAAATGCAATTAAAAACATCTTTCATGCCTAGAATTGGAAACATCCAAAGGACGACTAGAGATATTTCTATAATTCACCGAAGAGAATCCACGGAGGATGTTCTAGGATGCGAATGTAATTTCAAACTTCTTTGATGATTACTATTTTATTATTATTATTACGAACTCTGTGTATTCTTCCGCATGTTAATTTTATATTTATATGCGTGCTTGAGACTTGCATGTGGAAATGATAGAAGATGCTCGTAATATTATTTATTATAACAGTATGCGGGATAACTTTTCGTAATAGAAATGGAAAATGGGGAATTTTGTTCTGAAATATATCGTTATGAGACGTAAAAGAAGTTAGTGTTAATGTAAAAAGTAGTAATAAATAATATAGCGTACACAGATTCTTGTTGAAACACATAATTAGTATACTCTAAAAATATTATTGAAGGATAGGACCCAATATTCTAGATTCGTTTATAAATATATTATTTATTCATTTATTAAAATATTTTTGCCATTGTTTTGTTATATTATTAATTATATTGAATAGGTCCATATGGAATTTGAAGAATCCTATTAGGGAGCGTCCATTAATCACGTGAGCGAGTTTTAAGGATTTTTAGACCCCCCTCCCTCCCCCTTGGTGATATTTGGTGATATTCAAAATTATCCCCCTTTCCCCCACCAACATAACGTGTATTTTTAGTTATGTGAAAAAACTGTAAAATTTTTGATTTTTTTTAAATGTTTGAACTTTTTTATAACAATGGTAAAAAAATAAATACACGTGATATCTTGCTATACCCCCTCCCCCACGTGATATTTCGTGATTTTTTGTCAAACCCCCCTCCCCCTAAA
Source organism: Ctenocephalides felis (assembly GCF_003426905.1). NCBI lineage: Eukaryota > Metazoa > Arthropoda > Insecta > Siphonaptera > Pulicidae > Ctenocephalides > Ctenocephalides felis. Next base: position 35,541 of record NW_020536682.1, read on the forward strand.
AACCTCACGTGATTAATGGACGCCCCCTTATGTTAACTTTCTTCGAGGTTTTTGCCAGAAAATTCTATTTGTTCATTCACTCAAATCATTCTAAATTGTCACAGACCAAATTGAAATCTCTGCGTGCATGAGCCTAATTTGGTTAAAAAAATTTAATACTCATTTTTGATGAGATCCTATCCTGTTAGGACTCAATTTGCGTGGCGATAGATCGAGCAGTTTCCTTAGAAATACCATATTCAAAAATTTGGTAAAAAAACATACATTGAAAATCGTGCTTATTAGATTTTGGCAAAAATCTGCTGAGGCTGAGCAGTTTTTGTAATTGTTGAAAGTTTGTTTCTTGATGGCTTTTGAAACTTTTTATACTGATATCAGGATCTAAACGAGCATCCTAAAATATTATAGGCCTATGGAAGTGAATTAGTTATAAGAAATCATAAAATAATGATGAACTTTTGGGAACAGTTACAAGTTTCATCTCCTCAATTTTAAAAGTTGTAAAATCTCAATTATTATTGGTTATGTGAATTATTTACACATATTGGGAACTTTAGATAAGTTCACTATACACCATACACCTAGCTCTTACATAGTTCGGACGTCTTTTCGTTTCATTATCTTGGCCATGAAGGTGACAAACTTCAGGGCATTAAGCTTTACACGGAATGGTTGCTACCCCTGGTAAAGGGGGTAGCAGAGTGTTTTAATTTAACTATTTGTTCACTTCTAAAAGTCCGCTTAACAACATGTAAATAACCAATAAAAATAAATATATCTTATTTCATTATAACTTAGTAACAAATCAGTGATTGTAATTAGAACTGCAACAAATACATAATATACAAACAAATCAGTGTTTAATACAGTCCACAGCTACAAGGGTTGAATTATAACCCAACAACCTGAAGTTTTAGAGAGTTTTAATAAATTCTATAACTACGCAACACAAAAGTACATACATATTTTCATTGTATTATTTTCTTCATTAAACTACACTAATAATATAAACATTCATGATAAATTTATATATTTTTTAATGTTATCTATCTGATTGCATTTAAAAAATAAAAATTATAAAATAAAACTCGAAAGAAAAGTACATAAATCAAATGAAAGGTCTCAATAAAATTTCAAGTTCACATTCACCCAATAAATTTCAAAAGCTTTTATGTTTTATGGCTTGAACAGCAATTAATTTTAAAACATCGATATGCAATGATATTTTTTATATAGAAATACATTTATTTCTTCGAATTCCATATAAAAATCAAATACATTAATCAGTTCAAGTGTATCGTTATCTTTAGCACTTTCGCGAACCGCCTTGTTGCTCTGCTTGGTTATAGGATAAATTTAATGGCGGTTCCTCTCGAACATATTTCTCAACATTATAAACTAAAAGAACATAAAATTATTATCAATGAATAGCGCGTGTTATGTGAAGTTATGGCCATATAATAAAAGCTAACAAAACGCACAGATACACAAACCGAAGTTATAATCCTCAAAGCTGTTTGTACTGTCGTCTTATCGTTATTTATGTTTACGATTGCGATAATGTTTTCGACTTTCACCATGGCGATAAAACTGAATCAAGATGGTCTGTTTATCTATAGAACCCGTATATTATACACGGTTGAATTGGAATTGAGTTATTTTTATCCTTATTGCCTTTTGTACAATTTTTAGTGCAATAAATAATTAATGACTCGACCAGTGGCTCCATGGTAAGACCAGAGGTTCCAGATTCTATTCCTGCATTGATACCAGTCAGTAGTGATGTATGTTCTTATTTGAAAATATAAATTTATTGTATTTATTATTGTATTGAGTATTGCTCCAAATATACCAATAACAATAAGATCTAAAAATAATATTATCATAAAAAGAATAGACAATCACAGGGTTGCCTCTAGTAATTCTACGTAACACTAATGATAGTTCTGCTTGCTGTTCAAATATAATGAAGAGATATTAATTATGGGTTCTCTTCTTGATATGTAAAAACAAACACTTTTTTAAGATTTATAGATTTTATTTTAAATTGTAACTTACATTATTGGGTGTTGATATTTTTAATCTGTACTTGTTGGCGGTTCAAACATAACTAAACCCCGCTCACTAATAATCAGTTTTTACCTGATTCGACCCTTATTGTCGGATAAGGGTCGATTTATAAAAGTTTTATATAAATGGTACCAACATACGAGATTTAATTACAAACATATTTTAATGAACATGTGTTAAACATAAAATATTATAATAAATACATAATAGTTCTTAACAATAAATATAAAAAATATAAAAAAGTTGATGATCTGTTTATCCATCGGTACCCGTATGTTATACAACACGGTTGGATTGGGATTGAGTTGTTTTTACCCGTTATTGCCTTTAGTTCTATATAATTAATTCCATCAGAAATGAGGTACTCAGGCATGGTCGAAAGTATAAAAACAGGGTCTAAAACACCATAATAACCTAAGAAGGTTGTTTTATCAAATATGTAATAGAAGAATTAAAAAAAAAATCTAATGATCTTTTTTTAAGTCTGCAGAGTGAACATATCTTTTTTCGTTTTTGTTCTATCATTACTATAAAGAATCACTGGATGTAGAGATTTATTATTTGTATTTTATGAATACTTCAAATCTTAATAGTTAGTTTAGTTAGTATTAGTTTTAGCCCGGGTTTAATTTAATTAAAGCCCGGAGTGTAATAATCCCTCCAGTTTCTATATTTGGCAATTTTTTTAACGAATCAATATCTTCAACTAAAATACATAAATAATATACATTTTTTGACTAATGCAAAGACGATACCTAGACAATAGTATAGCTGATGCTGATGGAATTGTATTATAACGTGCATAATGTAATGTATGATTTTTATGGATTTTTTTGGTTCTATCTTAACGGAAATCTATATCGCAATAAAAAATGATTGTCGGTGATTGCACAAAATTAAACTTCAATGAATAAAAAAGTATATTTTTGAAACCAAATCTTATAGACCGGGGTAAATTACCCCAATTGGGACAAAAAGTATGTAATCTTAATTGACATTTACTGTATTTGCTACATAGTTGTCCGTATTAGGATAATCTCTCTTCGAAATGGGAGTAATATCAACTTTTACAAAATATTTTAGAACAGTGATTATAAAAGTTTTCCGACCGTTGTTATAGACACTTGCACGATAAATGCATCGTGATCAATCCTGATTCTTCTCGTCAAATATTGCTCATATATGTAATAATCTATTACATAAATTTACATTCATTAATACAAATTGTTCTTCATAAACAACTGGTAATATATTGAAATTATCTAATTTCATTATCTCTACTGAAAAACCTACAGTTAATATAGAGAGAATGATTTGACATTATATATAGTTTTCGTTGCGAAATAAACCTGAAAAATACAAATACAAATACTAGTACTAATTTTATTACATTTTTATAAAAAAATTTAAAGTGACCCCTAACTCATAGGTATCGTTTATTCTGAGCGTATAAGAGAGTTTGTTATTAAATAAATTATAAACATAGCATAATGTAACAATATCCTTTAGAGCACAATCATTTGTATTACTCTCTAACTGTATCGCACTATTGTTCTATCAACCTGTTGAACATTTTATTATGATTTGATGTGACTTTACAAATCGCAACAATGCAGTTTTGCAATTCATGACATGCATTTAAAACTAGAACCAGTTATCAACACACTGCGTGTACTAGATATTGTTGCAATTTGCAAATAAAATCCTATTTTAGCCGCTATATTCTTGTTGTGGACACCGCTATTCTGTCGAGAGCGTGGGACTGCCGACAGAACCGTTTTCTTGAGCATCATTTGCAGTAATAATCCGAAGCCACAGCAAATGTACATCGCAACCGGGTGACTATTATTATACACACCGGTGAACTCATCGTTATTAGTGCTTTCCTTCCAAGTTCCAACCTCTGCTCAATTTACGCTAGGATTTATGGTTCCGAGCACATGTGATGTGTTAATTTTCTCAAGAATTTCCTGTCATTTGATGCCTTCATCACTAATACCATAATTTTTTACGTACGTATTATTTCTTTTATGGACTTCTATTTATTTTATATTCAACAGTTCTAAATATTACTGAAAAGTAACAAGTAATTCATGTGAAGTGAAAATTGTAGATTTAAAAGTCTAAATGTGGAATAATTAATGTAATTGTTGGAAATATGATGTTTATTTAGAAAGAAGTTAAGCGTACAAAGTATACGAGAATATCCAAATATAAATTACTACATAAAAAATTATAAGTTTGTATAATTTTAATAATTTGTTTGTTTTAATAATTATTTAATGTTTAAATATTTGAGTTCGAGACTTGCCTAATATGGTGCTTGTTAATAGTTAGAGCACAGTAGTTATAATCGTTCTTCTTATTCAATTTTATGATATTTACTGCTCTTTCCCTGCTTTCTTATCAAAAGCGGTAGTTCTGAAATAACCCCTATTCTATATATCATGAATGCCAGATGGTCTTTTTATCAAGTTCACATTCTTCTCGTATTATGCGACGAAGATCTTGAGATTTTTTCTATTCCGCATTGAATATTCTTATATAACTGTTGGATAGGATCCGTGGTATGTTAGGATCATAGGTTTCCAAACTTTTTTGTATCATGGGCTCTTTTTGGGTTTGGCAATGGACTCCCCATTTACCCGATATCTCTCGGATAATGATGTCCTGGTTACACCTTTCTTTTGTTTTATCAGTAATGAAGCTAAACCTTCTTTCTACTATTGTATGCGCGTTACGTAGTTTTAGACCTTATTAAAACTCTCCTTCGTTAACTCAGGTTGTTGGGTTATAATTTGACCCTTGTTGCTTCTGGACTGCATTAAACACTGATTTGTTTGTATATTATGTAGTTGTTGCAGTTCTTATTACAATCTCTGACTTGTCACTAAGTTACAATGAAAGAAGATATATTTATTGGTTATTTATTATACATGTTTCACGTACTTTACTTTTGGAAGTGGACAATTAGTCCCATTAAACTCTCCGATACCCCCTCCACCAGGGGCAGCAACCATGTAAAAGCTTAATGCCTTGAAGATTGTCATCTTCATGGCTAATATAATAAAACGAAATATAATACGTCCGAACAACTATTTTGCAACTATGCAACTATTAAATAATTTAGTATCCAGAAATACTATGACAATCTCCAAAAAAGCGGGAAGAATACTGACAAGATTTTCAATAGCCAGCGAGTTAGATCTTTGCAAGCTCAACCATATTGTGATCACAAATCGAAGACCTTTTGAATGTTGTCATGGACCTCTAGGGATCTATGTGGGCCACTTTGGGAATCTTTGGTTTTGATGGTAACCCAACAGATAATAATTCATCCATCTTTGATTATTTTGTTATTACAGTTTATCTAGTAGGGCTGGTATATTATTCGATTTCTTGCAGCAATGTCCGGAAAGAATTATTTTGACTTGAGGGGTAGCAACCATTTCGTGTAAAAGCTCAATGCCATGAAGATTGTCACCCTCATGGCCAATATAATAAAACTATATAATATAACTATATAATATAATACGTCCGAACAACTATTTTACAAGTATTAAATCATTTAGTATGCAGAAATACTGTAACAGTCCTGAAAACAGCGACCCTTTGAATCGAAGACCCTTTGAATGTTGCCATGGACCTCTGGAGATCTATGTGGGCCACTTTGGGAATCTCTGGTTTAGATGGTAACCTAACGGTTAATTCATCCACTTTTGATTATTTTGTTATTAGAGTTATCTAATAGGGCTGATATTTTATTGAATTTGTTGCAGCAATGTCCGGGAAGAATTATTTTGACTTGAGAATATTTTTAAGTATAATTCTATAACGTAAATTTATATTACGCTATAAATCTATCAGGATATTAAATTTTGCCTATCTTGTTTCACTTTTTATGAATACATTTATTTTCACTAATGTGTTTGTCATTCCACTGTCTGTAAAGTCACTTTGCCACCTTAGATATTAGGGCTGAGTTCGTATATATTGCGTCTGCTCAGTTCGCACACGCATTAAGGCTTATCGGACACTTCTTCCTACTCATTTAACGGAAGCTTATCATATTCGCTTCTATCATTTCATTATCCCCGATGATTCTGTTTCCTGGACGTTTCTTGTCGCCACTACCGTAGATAACTACTATATTTGGGGGTCTTTTACATTCACTTTTGGCGAAAGGTTCGTAATGGTCTTATGGTTATAATTATGGGAAAAAACACAGCCATTGTGTCAAAGGAAGTGCTCATATTTTCATTTTACATGCCATTTGATTTTGATAAGAACTCACTGAAACATTCCATTAAATTCAGATTTAGAATTATTTTTAATCTAGTAAATGAACCATGAATAAGTAAATGGTTATTTTGATTTGTGATGTTGTTTTACCTATACGATTCTACTACTTTTATTTTACCACTTTTATTCGTCCCATATACCTCCAATATCGTGCGCTAAATTACCTTACTCTGCGAAATCAAAAAATCTAAAATTAAAATTTTATTACTATTTGAAATTGTATTTGTGCATAACGAATATATTACCCGTATGTACATATCGCTTCAAAAATCGCATGCAAATAGATTTATTAAATTTTCACGTCATCAAAACTTTATTTCCCCTGAGGTGCTCGTGTGCCACGATGCGGTATTATACGTGTGAGTGGATCTCGCTGGATATATCCAGCTTATATTACTTATAGGGAAAATGATAACGCTCATCATAATATTAATAATTATAATAATTTCAATCACTATTAATCGCCGTATCATCGCTTTAAAAGATTCATTAAGTAAACTAAAAATTAATAATGTAGCTTTTACATATTGAATGAAGCCTTATTGCTGATGATTGCTTATATGCATATCATTTTTTTATAATGTTTTCCTGTACGTTTAAATGTCTGATCATTTTAATTATTATGTAGTTTAGCTCTCTTAATGAACACTTTTATTTACTATAATACAAACAACTATAAAACTGGAGAATAACTAGTGGGGTGTATGGCATCGTGCTTTAAGGCAAATTGCTAGAACTTTCCGTACCGTAACGAAATGTTCGAGGAATATTAAATGTTTTCAAATAGACTAATATAAATAAATACTCTAATATTTATAAGAATTATATAAACTGAATTGCAAAGTTGAAATTATTTGTTTAAAGTATATTAGAACTTTAGTCAGAATTAAAATTAAAATCTGAATTATTTTCGATATACAAAAAAAAATTTGGAACCAAAATTTTTTTTTCCAAAATCAATTATTTTGTTAAAACAAGCAGAAAGTTCTTTGAATCATTCAAATCTGACGCTTAGTTCTCTCAAAAACTGCCAGTTTTTGCACATTTAGCTCTGTATCTTCGAAATGGCTGGGCCTGCCTTTGTCAAAAACTAATAATCTCTTCTCCCAATCATTACAAACTGAATGTTTTTTACAACATCCAAATCGGATGCTCCGTTCTCTCAAAAACTCGATTTCTATTTTCTGGACTCTTTGCTCTTTATCTTCATAACTGCTGGACCTGCCTTTGCCAAAAACTAATCAGCACATCTCCCTATCAATAGAAATCGAATGTTTTTTGAACCATTCAAATCGGTTGATCCGTGCGCCCAAAAACATGACTGGAATATTGTATCCATACATACATACATATACACACACATCCATTCTTTCTGAGATATGCCAAAATTTTCAGAAACCTTTAAAACGTCGAGAAATGCAAAAATTTTCAATTTCGATTTTTGGACGATTACAATAACTTACCTATAACTACGTGAAGTTATTGATGGAAATAATAGAAACATTTTATCATATAAAAAATATTCATATAAATAATAGGACATGGTATGATCAGGAACTAGGGGATGGGCGAGAATGTTCAATAGGAAATCAGGGCATTAAACATAATAAAAATATTTTATTGCTTAATTATGAAATTTTGAAGATTGTAATTGTTCTACTAAAACATGTCCTCGGTTATTTTGCCAATAATTTTTATAGTAGTTATTGCTACTATCAGTACATTTTAGAAAAAATTGGTTAAATTATGTTTTAATGCAATTGTTAACTATTAAGATATTTGCTTTATCATGAATCATTTGTTTAGATGTGAGTTGATGCGTTACTAGTTTTCTTTTCCTTCAAGAATCATTCTTAAAATTTTATTTTGAAAAGCTTGAAGTTGTTTTTAATAATATTATGATAAGTTGTTGATATTACGATAAACTGTAACATTATACTTGATATATTAGATTTTTTTTTAAGATTTTTCATGTCTATTGAATTCTTTAGGCATTACAGAGCCGATAATCGCAAGGCATAAATACTTCCTGTTATTTTGATTGGCATACCTACCAATTAGTGCGCTGAGTAATTGATACAGATATTGATTTATCAGGTTTATATGTTATAAATCAGGTTTATAAATATTTATTGCTTGTGATAATACAACTTGTCGCATTAAGAAATATTGCTGGTATTGTATTTTAAATGATTATAACTATATAATAATAAAATTTATAGGTGTATAATAACATATTCGTATATAAGTTACAATTATTGCTCAAACGTGTCTTTCGCAACAATCAGTGACTCGAGTCGACAAATGCTTGACACATGTGCGCTAATTGCGTGTCTGCAGAATGTGGTTTAACTGTTTTTGTTGTACAAAGCGTTTTTCGTCGATTTTTCCGCTCTAACCGCGCCAATCACTGTTCTGTTCGCAAACAGCTCAGTTGCTATTTACATTTTGTTTATTGTATAACAATCCTATACTTTTTTCTGCGACGTGGTTGGACCAGCCGACTGGCGCGGCGTGTTAATTAGATTTTTCGTCCAGCTCTCGCGGCCAGGTGCAAAGGCGCTTTTTCGTCTCTTTCCCGATCATCGAATCGTGCTTCGTTCTGCGGCAATGGCCGCTGGTTTTTTTTTTCTGGTAAAACGAGCGTTTGCACATTTCGTTTCTGTGTATCTCTCGTACGTTACTATGAGTTCTCATTCTATTTGGTGGTTTGCAGTATTTCATTTGCGAACACGTATTTAAATTGCTTCTTTGCGTTTAGATCACAGTTTCAATATTTGAAAAGTATGCTAATATTTAATAAAGGTATAAAATGAGTTACCGGGGAAAATTACAGGTTTTGTGGAATGTATTCGGTTTTGAAATAAAATACAGGATTTATTTAAAAATTATCTGAAAAGAAAACATGATTGATACGTTTTTGTGTTTTTGGTTTATTTCATTACTTTGTTTTTAAATATGACAAAATGATGTAAAAGATTTAAATATTATCTTTCAAAATGGATGCTTTACAAGTCAGAGAAGAAAAAAATAAGTGAATTGACTCTTCATGAGTTTTTTTCATCGCACACTTCTACGAGACCGCTGTGTTAACTGATTATTTAATATAATATATTTGATGAATAAGTAATTAAATGCAGACATTCGCTTAAAAAAATTGGTAAAATTCATCTTAATAACAATCTCTAAATAATCTATCATTAATGAAAGTTTTAATATTACATTATAGTGTTACTGTGAAATAGTATGTATATTAATATTTTCTACTTCTATGGAATAAAATTACTTGAATGGGAAAATCAGAATTTTCTAAATTTTTCTCCTTCAATTAAACTAGTTTTTCATTTCATTCATGGCTTCCAAGTAACACACCTACATACATATATTTTCATATACGATAATGTTTTCAGACATCTGTCCAATAACAAGATTTTTTCAAGGAAGCAAAATGTCTCTATTAGACTCTGTGAGTTTGACTCATCTTCAGTGCTACATTAAGCATATATATATATATATATATATATATATATATATATATTATTTTTTCAAAATTTTATGATTTACCTACATTTTCTTCTGTGGATCCTACTCAAGAACTTTCTTCTACAAATTTTTACAATGGGAATTCAAATTTCAAGTCTTACCGCCGTCCTTCTGCTAAACCATGGTCTCCATCAAGATATTTTGGAAACCTCAAGATATATATATATATATATATATATGTTTAATTTGAGTTTAATATTCGGGCGTAACATCAATAAAAATAGTATGAGTTTTTTTTTTTTTTTTTTTTTTTAAATTTATTTATTTAAAATCCATACGTTTCGGCTAGCATCTTAGCCATCATTCAGTGGTAATCAAGTTAACTATAAAAATTGGAACTAAATAAATTATATGAAAGGAAATTTCATGGAAAAACAATAATAATAATAATAGTAATAAAACACTTACAATTTTGTATCCTAATATAGCATATGAAACCATTATTAATCCATGGTATGAGTATGTGCACATTGATAAGATATGTATTTTTTAACACAAACATCACAAATGGTAAAACACACTAATAATCATGATAACTTGACAAGTTGTCGAAACTATGTATTTACTCTTCGGAGTTTAGGATAGAAATGTCACAACTTTCTCAAAGTAGTTTTTAGCATGTGTTGATATTTTTTGGAAAATTTAAAAGGCGATGGGATTTTGTTTATTTTTTAAGGAATTTTGACACGCTATTAAGAAACAAATGACCACCGACTAATTACTAACTGGTACCAGAAACCAACTAGCTCCGGACGATACATAAATTACCACTCATACCACCCTCTTAAAATGAAAATAGCGACAATAATAAATTTAACAGACCACGCCATATTACTATCTGACAAAAACTTCTGGGACACGAACATTGACCTGGTTATAAACACACTGAAAAACAACTCATATCCTACGAACATAATCAACTCTGTCATAAATAACAGACGCAGTTACATTCTTAACAAACAAAAAGACCTCACAGACCATAAAAACCGTTTAGACTTAGAATCATATACTGGTGTCATTTGCCTACCGTACGTAAAAGATTTATATTTCTCGTGGAAAAAATTATTTCAACAGTGTGGCATTCTGTTGGTGTGTAATTGTGATGCAACCCTTAGTTCAATTTTTACACAAATGAAATCTAAGTTCAATTTTGACCGGCTCAGGAATTTAGTATATCAAATTAATTGCTCTAATTGCGAACTCTTTTATATTGGAGAAACTAGCCAAAACCTGAGTAAACGCCTTAATCAACACAAAAATAATTCAAAAAATCCCAAACAATTTAAAACAATGTTAACTGAGCATATTAAAAATTTAAATCACAATATCGATTTTTTTAACCCTAAAATTTTACATTTTGAAGAGAATACAATTAAAAGAAGATTCGCTGAGGGGTTGTTTTTACAATTACATAACGACAGAGTCATAAATAAACGCAATGACAATACGGCCCTTATCGAAACGAACACGTGGTTTCTTAATAGCGTGTCAAAATTCCTTAAAAAATAACAAAATCCCATCGCCTTTTAAATTTTCCAAAAAATATCAACACATGCTAAAAACTACTTTGAGAAAGTTGTGACATTCTATCCTAAACTCCGAAGAGTAAATACATAGTTTCGACAACTTGTCAAGTTATCATGATTATTAGTGTGTTTTACCATTTGTGATGTTTGTGTTAAAAAATACATATCTTATCAATGTGCACATACTCATACCATGGATTAATAATGGTTTCATGCTATATTAGGATACAAAATTGTAAGTGTTTTATTACTATTATTATTATTATTTTTTTCCATGAAATTTCCTTTCATATAATTTATTTAGTTCCAATTTTTATAGTTAACTTGATTACCACTGAATGATGGCTAAGATGCTAGCCGAAACGTATGGATTTTAATAAATAAATTTAAAAAAAAAAAAAAAAAACTCATACTATTTTTATTGATGTTACGCCCGAATATTAAACTCAAATTAAACATATATATCAACATCAAATTCAAGAATATTCAAAAATATATATATATACCTGTATTTATCTGATTCTATAAATACCGGTATTAATCTGATTCTATAAATATTACAAAACAAAATCGCTTTTATCGTTATTATCACCGCGCCTAAGTTCACATTTATCACGCCGCGCATTCAAAGCGAACATTAAATGAATATATCGAACTTTTAAATTACATTGCTCTGACATAAATAACCGTAGGGTATTTAACTGGGTATAAAAATATTGAAATCGTATAGATATGAATGTTCAATGAATTTTTGAATATGTTCTCATCCGACACATTTGGGATTTCGAACCCCCTTTTCGTATGTCACATACATACGCGCACATGCGCCGCAAGGCTTAAGGGCTTTATTTAATGGAAATCATTTTCGCTTTGCACACAAGCTCTCCAGTTTAAAGGGAAAAGCTACGTTCGCAATTCGCAACTGACAATGAACGCACGCACACGCATAAAATAGAAATTGAGTTACAAGGAAAAGCATCGCGTCTTCGAGATGTATCATATCTTGATATGTATTCCTGGGCGCATGTAGAAAAACCCGAAAGGTCGATAGGCGAACAATATACGCCCCCGAAAAGTAGAACTAAGTTACAGTAAAGAACATTGGAAAATAAAATAAGCACAGAATATTTGAAGTACGCCAAGAATTAGAAAAAATCTTTGCAATAATGGCACTAATTATATAATAAACAAAAAATAGGTGTATATAATAGGTGTAATATAAGACAAATATAAGCACATGTTTTAATAAAAAATGAATATTAAAACTGCAAAGTTAGTAAGTATATAGTACGTCGCTACATATTATTTTCTATTTACCATTTCTTGTGAAACTTTGAGCATTAAATTTTAGGTTTTGCATATTACTTTTAATATCCTCAAATTGAATGAAATTCATTATTCGGTAATTCTTGTATGAGATTGTTTATATAATTCTATTGTTATTGCTCACATTACATGAATGCTCATGTAATAAACTAAATATATATTTATTGCATTGAAAAAGTCAAAAAGCCAATATAGTTTTTTTAATGATTCAATCAAACTTGTAGCATATTATGTTTATTATAGTCAAATATTTTTATCCAATTTAATTGTTATTGTAAGTTACTTGCAGAAATTATTTTATAACTTTATCACTTAAATCAGCGTGCTAATGACTCCATAAATCCCATTAACTATTTTATCTTCGAATAATATTATCTATCGTTCGCTGGAATGCAAGATGTTATTGACGTTGCCAATAAAACAAACGACATCATTTTCGCTCTCTGCTCGGTCATTCCGCTAATGAAAATTCGCCCTCCATTTCCTGACGCTCACTCTCACAATTTCATATTATATAATTAAATCTAAATTTGATCATTCGAGAACATAATCGTAAAAGCTTGTTGGAGCTTTGATTTTACAGTTCAACATCGGTTCAGTAACACGTTAATGGAGTTGCGATTGCGGCTATTACAATGTTTTACAATTTCTACATAGTGTCTGGGGCGTCAATTCGTATTTTGCATGTTGCTATAAATGTAACTGATTAAATTTAATATATCAGTTGTTTTTATATTACACATACATACAAGTATATATGTATATATAATAATAATTTAGAAATATGAACAAACAACACTTTTTGCACTAATTTATTAAATAATAATTTTACAAACGTTTCGAGATTAGGTTTGTCTCATCATCACTGTTATAATTCAAAATCTAAAATATGGAAATCTAAATTAGCATTATGTGTTATCCGTTACAAGTCGTTCCTTCTACTGATGCCCACGATTTTCGGAGTCTGAATTCTCTATCCAAGGTCAACTAGGTGAGTCATGAAATATCAAATAGGAAAGAGAAGGAATAGGGCCCAGTTGAAAAATAGATGTCGCTAGGAGAAAAAACATTTTTTGAAATATACAAATGGGAATATCATTTATCTCAAATGTCCTGAAATAATTTGGGAAAAAAATATCTCACATTAAGTGAGTATTGTAAGTTGTATTTTAAGTGAGTAATTTTAAGTGCTACCAAGAGCTTTAGTGAAAAGATGATCATGTTTGGGTTATTGTGGTTAACTTTTATTAATTTTGCTCATATGAACTATGAAATTTTTTAAAATTGGTCGACTTTGAGAGGTCCTTTTCTATAAAAATGTACTAAAACATAGTAAAATGGTAAAATACTTGATCCATTTTATCATCAAAAATTTCGAATAATCTAAAAGTGACATTTATTTAAAAGTTTATTATATTTTTGTAAAAGCAAAATTGAATACATTTAACTAAAGCCATATTCACTTTTCAATTTAGCACTGTTCAATTTGGTCTATTATTGGAATAATTTGTAACATATGTGTATTAGTAAGCGCCAATTCAAACTCGCTGTGGAATCGCAAAATCGGCCGTAAACATTTATTGGCACGCAAATGTCTTTTATTACTAATAAAGCAGAAATACTGTTTTCAATTAGACCTGGTTGTTCGGGTCTGGAAATGACGTCGTTCGAAGAGGTACAATGCTTTGGTTTTACATTAATTTTTAATGTTATTGTTAATTAAGCTTTAAATTATATAATTGGTTAAGAATTAAAACCTGTAATGCGGTAGTTTTTTCATGTTTTTATGATACGATTTTGAGAAAAATGGTAATAAAATTTAAGTTAGATGTTCTGTAGTATATCTGGAAATCACTTGCTACGATATATATATATATATATATATATATATATATATATATTATAATAGTTCAATATATTTGATACACTATTTCAGTGACTTCTCTATAGCCGTCATAACACTTATATCCTGATACTACCTATTTTCTCCCAACACGTCATTCGCACGACTGACAACTTACGGTAGGATTTGCTTTCTTATGTGAAGAGCGAAGAAAAAAGCAATGCTATAAATCGACGCCGAAAAGTTTTTTACGTCTTTTATACGCTCATCCCAAATCTACTCGATGTTGGAGTTCTTATTCCACATAGGTTCCATAGAAAAGTGGGCGTACATGGAAGCCCACTAGTTCTATTTGTTGAATTGTTTCGTTGGCCGTGACCACTCAGCAGGTTCCGCCGTGTTTTATAACCCTTCAAGATTTCTTATGAGAAAATACGAATTGTAACAGAGAAGATTAAGAGATTTTTATAAAAGCATTTTATAAGGGTAATTCATTATACCGTTTTTGCGTGAAGACATTTAATGCTATTTAATAATTATACACATTACTCGTATAAGGAAAATTTTATTATCATTATTTTCTCACATTTGTATGTATAATATTTCATTGAGTTTTAGGTTAAAACGCGTGTAATATATGCTTATGTTAACAAAAAAGTGATATGTACTACATATGATATGTAGTGGTATTCACTCATTCGTAATAATTATAAATATTATAAATCCCTATATAACGGTCAGAATACGAACAACGCAGTTAGTGCTACTCATAGCTACAATACAATGTAAGCTTGCAGTAACCTTGCAAGCGTTGATCAAATTCCTTTGAAACCACAAACTGTGCCTTAATAAATAAGAAAAGCGTAGTTTCTGACTCACATATAACGAATTTGAACAAGTTGGAACGAGCATTCTAGAATAGAACTACGTCATCCCGATAAAAAATTTAAAAGCTACAAGATGATGAAATCGTTGTTCATTCTTATGTTTATCGTCACTCATTCCGTATCAGCCTTTACCTCAAAATATTAATTTTGTATTAAGTTGTACTCAAGCGTAACCGAATAATGAAATAAATAAAGTTAATAAACATCTTCGAATGTTTATCTAAATTGTCAGCAGCAGAAGAACCCAAACTTAAATGTTGACATCGTTGGGGTGGCACAACATAATTGTTGGCAACGGTGCACAACAGGTAATATGTACCTACTACATATTATGTACTAATAACATTTTTCAATTATGTAAAATAAACCCTTTTTTTATGTGATACCTTGCGAGGGTAACTTACGGACATAAGCTCAGTACGGACGACACAAAACTGTGCGCACTCTGTTCGATGTGGGCGTCACAGTTAAGTGAAATCTACTTATATATTTGCCTTTAATATGACTATATTGATCAAAATCATTTCTGTCTAGTTTCTGCCTAAAAACTAAGAATTTTTTAAATAAAGATATTTTTGCAAAAGTTTTGGAGAAGAGGGTTATATTTCTGATGCTCTAAGATTTATTATCGGATTTTGCACTGTTCAAGTAAATACATCATAGCTCTAAATCTACTTTAGCTTCATAGGTGCAATGCATATAGTATGTACCACCTCTCACCATAATTCACCTCGGAGCAATTTTTGCTCCGCGCTTTTTCCGCTTGTTCTACCGGACCACCGCGTCGTATCTTTATTGCTTTCGTCCGAGTACTCAAGCTCGACGAAAGCGTAAATCTGAAACTTTTTCTACGCAACAACGGCTATCTGACTGTGTTATACGAATCCCAATGTCCGGTGCTTTTCCGGGAACTTGTACGTACGGACTTTAGCATTTCGTTGACCCTCATCTCGTCCGGCTTCTTTCATCACGGAGTCGCGTTACGATGCTACTTCAACTTTTAACTGAATTGACCAAGTTCCGAATTATAGGTACTAAGCGACGGGTGATTGATCCTTTGGCAGGGCTAAATTATCTCTCAGGATTCGTCTGCGGTATGATGCCAGATCGAGAAAGTTTTTCTTGTTAGGTGGGAACGGGTTGGCCAATAGGTTTTATAAAATTATCTAATTATCTGTAATCTCACAATTAGACATTGCATTTACAATTACATTTACATTTATATTCTCTGGAGAATTTAAAATTGGCATCAAGTTTTGATATTTTCCTATTTCTGTATTCCGCCTCAGTTTAAAACTTATACACAAACAATTAAATAAAGTTTGCCATTTTCTTAATTGCACAACTCTTCGTGTAACTAATAACAATATACGAAGCTTTGCCATCAAAAACTTGGGAGTTAGAGATCCCGCAATGTCAAGATAGAGAATGGGGGAGCAAAAGTTAGTAGAATGATCTTCTGCAACTTTACCGCTTACATTATGTTAGCTTGCTAATTGTAATTATTACACCACCTTGCTATTGTCTTAGGGTTGAAGATTATTGTAGACATAATGAGGAAACTATAAGAAACGCTGTGCTAACGATGAGCTGCAGTTTCTTATTTTATAAAGCCAGCAGAAATAGTTTTGTGCAGTTGCGAAACTTACAATTATTTTTGTTGCGGAGTACTTCTATTGCGATCTATGCAAGTTGAGCGCAAAGTTATACAAAACGATATAGAACTTCTTAGTTTCGATTCTTATCGCAAATCATCAGCATTTTTATTAAATGGTGAGCGAAGTTGGTGTATTGTACCTTCATATAAATTGTGTTCATCACTCTTCACTTGAAATTCTTAACAATTTACGATTATTATTCACTTTTACGATCGAATGTTGGAACTGGAACTTATATACCGTGTCGCAATTTATCGTCGATATATATCATGGACTTTTTGATTAAGATTCCGCCTCATACGGGCTCGCAACATTTGTCTCGCGGATTTATCACAATAGCCTGGTACCGCTAAAAGTTGAAATATGGCGTGTAATTAAAACTATGTATCTCATGTCCTCCTGTGAATGTTTCGCGATAAAAGAGGATTTGAATGCCGCAACTGAATGCGTATAACTCATGCAGGAGCAACCGTTCTCGCTGGCTATGCCCAACTAGGGATGCAAAAAAGTAAAGGAATTTTGATATAAAAATCTAAATATTGAAGTTATAAGAATTATAATGGAACATCTTTGATTATTCAATTTTGATAAATATGAACTTAATCAACAGTTAAGCACTTTCTAGTAACATAAAATGTTCTTTTTCAATTGATCATTTAGAACTATATTGTCGACCAAAAAATATTTGGACATATCCAATACCTTAGGCGTTTCACATTTTATTTTAACTGTAATCCTTCATCGATATGCTTTATCTACACATCGATATTTTGGGAAATCTCTCATCTCTACACGAAACAGTACTGTGCACGATATAAAATTCCAATTATACTAACAATGCGCAAGCCCCGCAGAAAACTGACTATAAATTTTCTACCGTTCGTTTCGAGAGGGGTGAACGCTGGACACTGCATTCGTGCAATATCATGCATATGAATAAATCACACATTCTGAATGCCCCGCAAGAATATTCACACTATGCAGTTTATAATATATAAATAAAATGGATAGTAGATAGCATTTTAAATTTTGGCATCATATCATCAATGCTATCATTATATTTGATACATAAACTCGTGGACCAAAATCGTGGACGAAAAATTGTATCGATAATTTTTTCTAAAAGACATTCAAACGTAAAGTTTGCAAACATTTTCATTTTTGATTTATTTGCGATTGCTACAACTTTTTTTTTATTTGCATAGTTTTATTGTCAATCAAAATAATATACATTTTTTAAGACAATTTGCTGTTGGTGTTGGCATTTAAGAGATTATCTTCTATGCAAGATCTCTCTTTTTTATTTTTTGACATTTTATTTAAGATCGTATGGCCATTTTTTTTAATCTTCGGGTGGGATATTTCTCGCTTAATTCTTTTAAATATATGTTTGGGTGACCTGGTAGATTTTCGTGGTATTTTTGCTCCTTTCTTTTATCATTTCATTAATAGTTTTTATTTTTAGGTCTTTATGTAGAGTGTCATTTGTAACATACCAGGGTGCGTTCACAATGCATCTTAAAATTTTCGATTGCGCTACTTGTATTTTTTTTATATTTGAATTGCTTGCGCACGCCCATAGCTCAATGCCGTATGTCCAGATTGGGATAATTATTGTTTTATATAAAAGAAGTTTGTTTTCATAGCACATATTTCAACTCCTACCAATTATGCTATAACTTACCCTTCGGAAAGTTAACAAAGAACATTTCATATTATTTTTAGTTTACTTAAATTATATAGAAGCATAGACTGCAAGCGCAGGTAATCTGTGATATTTTTTAACAATAGTACTGTAACAATTAAATTATCATTTGAATAATACCAAAATATTTTAATTTCATAATTAATCTCGCCTTTATTGTTTGCCAAACGTTTTTCGCATAACATTCACTGCAATGAAATAAATCATTATATTCCCCGTGCTTTGGTATGCACTCGATGTGTGGGATATTGCGGTATTACTGATATTACATTGTTAGGCCCATTGTTAGTGTGCGAACGACTGGACGCTTGGTTAGTCGTCCTTTGCTGATGTTATTGCATTCAGAATAGGTCTGAGGGAGTCTGGCCATTGTCCGCGATCCTTGGGCCGTGATGTTAAATGCAAATGTCAAGGACTGAAAATGCGAAATAAGATTCAAATTTATTCCATAATTGTTAACTGAAAAATTATTACTGAAACCCAGACGGGGTAAGTAACCGAAAAAGGAATGGTCATATTAATTATTACTATGACCGGTCTGTTCATGGATTTTAGAAGTTTGGTGAAGTTTCACATGCATTTTTGTAAAATGCACAAACGAAATTAGAAAACTGTTCTGAAATCATGCAACATAATTGTGGAAACTTATTACTGATGAATACTGAATATATGAATTAATCTGCCTTGATAATAAAAATTATTTTAAAAATTATTACTGATAGATGTAGCGCTATCTTCAAATTATGTATTGTGAACGTTTTAAACAAGATACTATCTACTTAAGGGGGTATTCTAGTGTAGAGCGATCGATTTTAGGTCATTTTTAAAGTGTCGTAAAAGAAAACAATGCATGTTTTTACTATCCATTTTTTTACCACTTGTTTATTAATATTATTAAAATACAAAACAAAAATTAAAAAATAAAAAAGTTGAAAATTGTAAGAACTGGCAGCTGATGAAGTGGGTGGTCTCAAAAAATTGGCACCTCAGTCTTGACATGATTTCAGCCCTCCTAGCCATCCGAAATAAAAGAAATAAAAAGATTGTGAATCTTCAATGATGTCGCAATCGCCCGAACTAGCGATGAGTAAAAAAATGTTTTTTTCAAATGGGCGAGAAAAAAGTGTTTTTTTACTGTTTTTTGAGTTTCTCGAATTTTTTAAAATAGTAAAAATTTGAATTTGAGTATAATCCTAGTTCGGGCTATAGATAGGTCTAAATCGTATCAACAGTACTGAAAAAGTCTATTCTGAGAAAAACGCATTTAAAGTTTTGCGTGAAGCCAAACCAGTATGGAGACTGAGTTAGTAAAATGCCTATATCTCTGAAAATATTTCAAATTTTCAAAAATCTTCTCGTACTCATATTCTTAGATAGTTAAACTTTGAAAATATGAAATAAAAAAAACCGATTTTTTTGAATTTCTACACTAGAATACTTCCTTAAGTACTATAATTTACAAATTATTTTAATACACATATTTTATAATTATAATCAACCTATGCATTTTGATTTAGCTTCATATAAAATAAATTGATTTGTTAATTTCCCGTTCTCTTGTCTCATACATTCATCAATAGAATCTATATATAGCCATAGAAGCGTACGAAGTTGTAACATTCGACTCGACGGCGGTAGATTATAGTATTGTCATCGGAAGCGAATGTGCTCATGCCCTCATCCCCTCATCCTCCGATGCACTTTGCAACAAAACTACCCTTCGCAGTTTCGGTACCATAACTCACGCCTAGCACTCAGTGCAAATAACGGACTGCTAATGAAAATCAGTGGACTCGCGACAACCGCCTCTCATCCCTGGTCTAAAAACACTCGTTTTAGTACGGTAGCTAATGAGGAATTTTAAATACTTTTTGCAATTCGTTACTAACAATTTTCAATTCCTATAAATCTTTCACTTATTTGACTGACAATAGATGAATTTAGTACCAAGACAGTAGTTCTTTTGTACTTCTCTCCATTTCGAATATCTCTCCGTTATTTTTATATACTCATGTCTAATTTTTTTCAATTTTTTTCAATTTTTTCTTAGTTTTGTAAACCTATCAAATAAATTTTCAATAACACAAATGACATATCTAATTGTTGTCTTCTAAAATAGATCACATTTGATCTAAATGTTAACAATATTCAATATTTAATCACTATCCCTCTAGTTCTTCTGAAAACTCCTGAAGATTAACATCATGTAAAGTGGGTATGAGTAAAAGCTTTGTTCATTAATTTAGAGTATTATCACCAATATCCTCTGTTAAATATATTTTTAACAATAATAACGATAGAAAGTCTATTGATATACATTAAATTATTTTATACTTTAATTTAGTATTATACCTTAAAAGCATTCGTTTTAGTTCTATTAGTAATAAATAATTATTATTAATTCGTAATTAGAGATTAATTACTATAGCTCTTTTACTTACGATAGAGCAAATGCTATTCAAAATCAAAATGACATAGGAATTATTCAATAGTTCTGTACTTTCATCCAGTCTCTCTCAATATCTGACTAACCCATTGAGTATATTCTCAACGACATAGTTAATATGAAAGATAGTTGTCTCTTATACATACTGTTTATTTTCGTAATAGATATTATATGGTAGTGTTAGAGTTATAGGCATAAATAATCTTGATACCTTTATTAAAATTTGATCATAATTTGAGTCAAAATAATTTTAAAGGAGCAAAAAATATCATGAAAAACTACCAGGTCACCCAAACATTTATTTAAAAGAGTTAAGCGAGGAATATCCCCACACGCAGATTAAAAAAAAATGGCCATACGACCTTAATAAATGTCAAAAATAAAAAAATAAAATAAAATATCTCATAGGAGATAATCTCTTATATGCATTAATTAACCCAACATCACATTGTCCTAAAAATGTATTTAATCTTTTGATTGACATTAAAGTACGCAAAAAAAAATAATAATTTTCATTTATTCCAATTACAAAAGCTGAATCGACTTCCATCCAAACGATTTAGCTAACAAAGTGTTTTCGAAAAGTCCTCCAGTCTAAAGTGTAAATTACCCACTGATCTCATAATATACTTTTTTGTCTTTATTTTGTAAATTCTTTTTGCCTTTGTTTTATATTACTCCCAAGATTTATACTCTAGTAGATTCTTGAATGTTCCGATAACAATTTCTGTTTATTGTTTCCATTATCAGATTGCAAAATTAATGACTTACAAAAAAACAAATATTTTGCATAAATTTCTCAAACACTTGTTTTCATTATATTTTTATTTTTGCTTTCATTTGTATATTTTCGATTGATTTTAATTTTTGTGGTAAACTCTATACATATGAGCTCTGTCTATTTCCTCTATATGAGTTGGACGTGCATGCCAGCAAAACTTCATGATGTTTTTTCAGTGGAAAAAATGCCCCAGGATAAAATGTAGCTCGTATCATTTACGCAGCCTGCCGTTTAGATTAGAATATTCAATGCTATCAACGCAATTCAAACG
>NW_020536683.1:0-24361 GCF_003426905.1 Ctenocephalides felis
AAATATTTTGAGGATTTTCGAAATAATGATAAACATATGCATATGCATATTAATAATTACAATGATAAATAAATTTCAATAATAGTAATAACAACAACGATAAGAATTTAAAAAAGAAAATCTCGTATTACTTACAAAATCCAAACTACTTTAAACGATTAAACAAGGAATCTTATTTAATTTAAACTCTCGCATTAAATTTTCCTTTTCCGTTCTCTTTCGTATTTTGTCTTAGTTAAGTTGGATTTTTCTTTACCTATTTGATCTTCGTTCGAAAAGGATAAGAAATACATGTCACAACATATATACATGTCACATAAAACAAAACTAATTTTGTTAATTAACTACTTATGTTCAACTTACAGCACAATAACAAACAAAATGATCTATATAAGTAGCAGTATATATCTAGTAAGTAATATTTGGCATAGAAAGAAATTTTGACTCTTTAAAAGAAATGCGGTCTATCGACAGTGGTAACGTAGAGTGCTGACTCAATGCATTTGGGAACTTGTTCAAACAAACATACTTCATTTTTTTAACCTTTGGACCGGTATAGTTTAGCTATGGCGACTCTCACTAACGTACCCTGGCACAACCGTACCCAGTTTCCTATAATTTACAAATGTTGCAATAATTCTATTTTTTAAAATAACAATAAATTACATTATATTATATATACGAAATTTTGATAATTAATTTAGGTAAAGAGATCAAAAGAAAACGTGAAATTTATTAACATATCATTCATTGGTAGTCCATAAAATTGTGTAAATTTTTAAAACCGATATAAAAATAAAATGAAAGCTGGTAGATGCCCTGTCCATTCATTTACAACTCGAACATATAAAAATGTTGTGTTATCTTCCTTCTTTGATATTTAAATTGTCCGGGTAAATATTTTGATAAACCGAACCATCAAAAGCGGGATTTCTCCTATCGTTCGTTGTGACAGGCAGACAGCTCGGGGACATGCGCAGATTGAGTCCCGCGTGTTAAACTCGCAGATCGTGGGAAATTCAGAATTGAAAATGCTCCGGGAAATTCCACATGATGTTGGTACATTGTATTAAGGATTGATTGATGAAAATTTTTCAAAAAATAATAAAGCCTATTAACTGAAAAGAACATGAAATAGTAGAAGATGTAAGAAGATGAAGTTAAGTTGAAAAAAAAAAACTATGAAGAATAATAGGATTTGAATGAAGAAGATAAATTCAAGAAGTATGTAGTATAAGAAGAATAGACGTTGTGTTAAAAAGAGGATAGTATGAAAAAACTGAAGAAAGTAGTAGAATTGTAGAATTAGCTAGTAATGTTGTAGGTGGCTAAATGCTTGTAAGCGAAGCCAAAAAAAAATATGTGGTGTAATGCACGTATGATAGGGAGAAGTTTATATGAGACAAGAAAAAGTAAATAAAGATATTAAAAAAGTACTCAAGCGATCTCCATTTAATTATTCATGTTTATTATGACACATGCCATAATAAAAAATCGTACTTGTACTAAATCCTATGCATGTGAATATGACATACTCGCATTTTCTCAAATTAAAATTTTTCAGAAAATAAATTTAAAATAATAAAAAAATGATTTTCATTAGTTTTTATAACTACAATTATAGAATAATAAAATAGATAAACAATGACATGAAGTTAAATTAATTCATGAGCAAAAAAAAATTAACCACAGCAGGCATGCAACGTCAACTAAACGTGACGCCCTAGTGTGTGGGACATTCTGCAGCCGTCAAGTATACTTGACGTGGTTAAATACCATATTAAAATGGATTGATATCCTAAAATATCATTTAGTAGAAGTATTGATAACATTAATGGCATCTTTGTACTAGTGAAAATTCCTTATATTTTTATCAATTCTATGAGTCTTTATTATATATGATGAAAAAATGTATTTCAGATTTAAAAGAGATTCGGATCACAAAAGAATTTAAGAGTAGATAATATATAAAAAGGCTAAGATTGAAATAAACGATGAACTCTTGCATTATAATAAACCTTTTTTGAATCCCTTGCCTTATTATATCAAAGCTATTAAATATTAAATTTGACAAATTTGTGAGTTTCGTGATGTATTATATATGGTATAATATTATACACATGGCTAAGATGAAGCACCATGCATTTATTTGATTTACATTGGGATCTCAGGTACACTATATAGTTTAACGTACCTACATCATATAATCACCTACATATTTCGTTTGAAAATGAATACACGATGTCGGTGCATATCATTATAAGGTATCATAATAATATTCTCCAATATTATTATAATTATAATTATATTATGATCATTAATAATTGTTATACGCCTACATCGCAATTTGTTTATACAGCTGTGCAGATCGAGAACTTCTAAAGACACATCCATTATTATTGTTAATGGTTGTTTATGACCATGAAACTTCATTTTCAAAATATTATTTTACGAACGTGATGTGATGTTATGAGGTTAATGAGTTAATATTCTATAATTAAGACGAGCAACGATTTCAATATGCAGAGACTAAACATATTATTAATTTAGCTAATTGTTGATCGCCTTAAACTTCATGAACTGTTAGCATTGGATTATTGGAATATTTTTCTTCAAATGCCAAATTTTTCTATGTAATTGTTAAAGAATAACTTGATAAATTTGAAGTAGTAGGATCATAACGGACACGAATAGTAATGAAAAACTCAATTCACATTTAAAAACTTAAATTGAGTAATAAAATTATAATAATATTGCGATTTTTTAAATATTATTTTAGCTTAATTCGTATAATGATTTCAACATTTTTTGTCACAATTTTCCGCTTGTATGAATCGACTCAGCCACATTCTCATTAAATTGTTTGTCGGTCCATTTAAGCTTTTATCTACTTGGCTCGCTCGTCGGAAAATCTTCAGACAGATGATTTACTATTATTTTAATGATCTTATGCTTATCGCGTCATGATATTGGTGTCACAAAATATAGGACATATGCCAAGTTACAAAATTATCAATCTATGCTAAGTATCTTTATAACCTATAAAATCGCTACTTAATATTAAGCTTGTGGTATCCTACTTGGCAGGGTCTGAACCTATATTTATTTTTGTTCTGAATTACAGAATATTTGATTTAAAACTCCTGTCGTCTTAAAATCTTAGTTTTGTTGAAAACCAAATAAATTTCCTTATAGCCTGTACTAGGATTTTATGTCTGTTTGGAAATAGTTGAATGACGTAGGTCAAAAACAATCATTAATCTCAATTTGTTCAGCTGAGATTTATATCAGAATTAATGGTTGTCCTATGTCAACCGCGCAAAATGAAAACAAATATTAGTAATAGCTTCTATTTTCTAAATGTATTGAATCACATCACAATAGCTTTATTACTATTTATTTTGAAAATACAAGGTCAGAAGCTAACATTATCAGAAATAGTTCGTGATCAGTTCTTGTCTCGTTTTATATTATACATTATATTTAACACTATTTATAAGTTTACTCTCAATTCTCATTGCAGCAATTACGAATATTTGCATCTGCAATACTTACTTTATATTTATATGTTCAGAGATAATATTTAGAAATAATTATGATATAAATCTCTAGAGAATAATTCGTATCACTGAAAATAAGGTGATTTTTGGAAACGTAGCAAGTCAGAAGTGTCTTTTGAAAATTTGGTTTATAAGATTATTTTTTGATTGTGATATTGCAAAAACTGTAGATATCAACTAGTTGACAATGTCCATGCGCTTAGTGGTGTTTTTTATTTAGTTCCACTTATCAAAACATTTCTTTTCCCAATGTTGTTAGATCAGATTGCTCCGAGATATTGTTTGTATCATTAATGTTTGCAAGCAGTATTTTCACGTATGTGTGCTTTTCTATGTGTGCACAAGTAAACACGTGTATGTAAATAAAATTATTTATAAGTTCATGTTGGCTTATGTTGAAGTTGTATTGCACAAGTGGCAAATGGAGAGGTTCGGCCAACGGCCCCATCTAAATTTATCATTCCTAATGCAGTCTTTAGCATCTGTCTGCCAGGTATAATTCGCGTTGCCTTTTAGATTCACACGCCTTACCTTATTTCTGCCTCGTCTTGAGTAATGGTCGGAAGTGAAAACACTCTCCAGAATCATATTTTATTAAAATAATTTCTATATACGTGGAAAAATTAACATACCGGCATTCTGATCAGCATTAATCTATTTGTTTCAGTTCTCTACGTATAACTCTTATAAATTATAATGAAAAATCATACATTAGAATATAGTCAGTTATAGTTCTTAATATCTATTGTTCAGTAATATCACCTTTTGGTCAATTATTTTTGTGCAATATATTTTTGCATACATTCTTGTATCACATATACAAAATAAACTAATTTAAAGTTAAATTTATATCAATAAATGTAATTTCAATTATAATAATTATTATTTAATTTTTAATTTAAAGAATAATAATTGAAGTATCTGGAATGATCAATAAGCAATTCAAACGTATTTATATTGTTATTTGATAATAATATTGAGTTGTTTTTCCAACATGCCCCTTCAGTATACAATGTCCCTTTACTGCCGACTATTGTAAATTCCACAAATTCATTAAATGTCCTTAACTGAACAGCAGTAAATAAAAGAGATAATAATAAAAAAAAATGATAATAAAAGTTAAAAATCTGTAATAACCACAATCAGTAAAAAATAATATAGAAAGTCACAGTGGCAATAATGAAGCTAGACTGACTAGCATAAGACATTTCTAAATATGCTTAGCAAAATCTATGTAAACCGAGTTTTATTGAAGATTGATTGAAATTAAGTGTAAAAACTGGTAAAATACTTAATACTCTTCAACAATAGATTTGATAATTTATATTTTTGCTGTTACAAGTTTGAAAAGTGCACATTGATGACATCGCAAATGTTAAATTTTCATTAATTATGTTGTCAATAAACAATCAAAATTTCATTTTATTATTTTGTAATTCTATAATTTATTATTTAGTACAATTTTTCAGAGTGGAAAAATCATCTTGTTGCTTATAGATACTCATCTTGTTGCTTTGTGAAATAGAATTTTTTTTTATATAAATAAGTCGTTAGAGAAAAAGAAAAATAGAAATTAAGTAGATTAACCAAAGTTGGCAGAAATACATTTCTTGGCAGGAGCACAACAACGTGTTTTATGTGTGTACTAAATTTCATCAATCGAGTTATTTTTGAATTAAATTGCCACTCAGACAGAGTATAAAATTGATGATTTCTTATTGCTTGTATACATTCTTATTACTTGAAAATATATTTAAAAATTGAAATCTATAAACGGCACAACAAGTTTTTATAAAAATATGTTTGTGTAATCCAATTGGTACTTTGATAATGGATAAAACAACATCTATCTAACAAACAACTAACCTATAACACATTTAATAGCATTCAAATAAAAAAAATATTTGCAGAGAATATAGCTTCATATGCAAGAATATTTAATAAAAAAATATATTTCAAATAGTGAACTTTACGCTCAATTATTAAACCTCCGCTTTAAAGTATCGGAATCTTTGATTTAGCATAGTGTTTTTTATTACAGTATTTGTAAACAAGTCGATTTCCATACGAATAGAGTATGTTTTTCAAAGAACTATAAATAATTCGATAATGAAATTAATCCTAATTTAAATTTGGGAAAAGCTTATGCGCAACAATTTGATACATTGATTTATTGCGGATCAGATAGTATTACAAACAAAACTCTCATTAGCGAAACGATAAAGCTGTTTCATTTCCCGCGTCCCGTATCCCGCCGTTACGTTATTTGGCCTGGTTCCATACTATTTCGGGCTCGTATTATTGTATAATAATATAGAAACAGAAGGATCTGCATTTTTTTTGTTCTATCACGAGACATACGGTGTCAGAATCCAATTGAAATAAATAAGACTATCGAATTTAATTGCGATCAATGTGAAAAATGAGTAATAGAGATCTCATCCTACGATAATATATTTCTTTCTATATTTTTTTTATTTTTAACATAAAGACTTATTTAGACTATAACAAATAAAAAGTTACCTATCAAAATAAATTTGTAATATGTGTTTGAGAAGATAAGTGATAAGACATGTGATAAGCTACCAGTAAATTATATTTAATATGAAACCGCAATAACAATATTATAGCAACAAATAATCGCACATATGATAACTTATACAAAATGTTATGACTATGTTATATTAAATCAGAAATAACACATCTACAGAAGATTTTACTCGTGCAGCAAATATAGAAAAGTATCAATTTTTTAATAAATTTTTAAGAAACAAACACATATGTAAATATATATGAAAAAAATGATACACAAATCAATATTTGAGCTTTAATATAAAATCGAACAACTCAACTACCTATCGCTGAATATATTCCAAGAAAAGTCATAATGACCATACATTTCAATCAGATTGGATGACCAGACAGATCGTGAAATTTTGATATAAACAACATTATATATATGAATATACATTTGTTTGTGACGCAAAAGAAAATCATCATTCTCTACAAAATAAAATGCTGAATCGCGATAAAGTAATGAACATCTCTTGTATACGTTTATTTAATTAATAATTTAAAATTAAAATTTAAATCAAATTAAGTCAACTGTAAAACAACCTGTCATCTAATTACGAGTCTGTTAAATCTGATTGTAATTGAAATACAGTCGCACACATTTCAATTTTGCAACTGATGATACGCACGTGTAACATGCATTATTTTCTTAATTAATAACTACTTTAATTGAAGAAGAATGTTGTTATAAGTCAGTTATTATATGATACTAACATTATTACTTTAAAATAGTATTGTAATTTCTTGTACTTCTAATGTATTTTGTTATTGAATGTTAAGGTTGCAATTTGTGCAATACATATTCTAAGTATAATAAATTTCATCTGATCATTTTTCCTTATAAAATATAGGGTATTATTTGCATATATGTAATATTTGTGTCGTAATGTATTAAAAATTATTTTGAATTTAAGATGAGTAGGGAGACTTTTTTCTGATCAGCAATAAATTTGTAAATTATCAGTTAGCTGAAAGAAAAGTAAATTAAATGGTAATGTAAATATTTGTTTACGAGGATAGACAATGTATGCAATGTGGGACTCAATGCAATAATGGAAACTTGTTAGAACAAACATACTTCTTATATCATATTCATATTTCTCCCTCTGAACCCTATCCAAATCAGTATAGTTAAGCAGTTATGACTCTCACTGCCGTAATCTGGTACAAGTATACCTGATGGCTTTCCTTACTAAATTTTAAAAAAAATCGAGGTTTTAGTTAGATATAAATTCCCAGTCAAAATAACGTACATTAAGTGATTCTTTTGAACGCATAACAGAAAAATAATTTGTTAACTAAAATCTTCCAGAAATCCTTCAAGCCATTAACAAAGTTTGCGCCCCGCTTGGCTTTTAACGCCTCATTACGCCCGTTAAGTAGTGTTTCTCTAAGCAAAATTAAGCAAATAAATGGGGACGAAACACGGGTGGTAACGCTTATCCGATCATTTCGCAATCTCAGAATTGCGTCTTAAACGTAACAAAATGTTTTAAACTAATTAACTTCATGTCCCATGTTGTAATAACTCCAGGAAACTTGCCCAATATCATTCTCTGCAACTCATTATTTAGTTTAACAACAAACTTTTATATAATTAATAATATTTTTAGTCAATTTTCGACATTTGGTATAAAATCTAGTGGTTATTAAAACTTTGATGCTGCGGTATAAAATAACTTTGACTATAAAAAATACATAACATACAAATTTTATTATTCCAGTTTATTAATATCGTGCTTAATTAAATATTTAACTGTATGAAATAAAACAACAATATAAATGAAAATTAGTTACGGGGCAATTATTTTCGTTTATGAATTACGAATTAAAAATTACCGGTGTCTAATTAATTTTTTATGATTAAATAACAAAAATACTATTAGGTTTTGAATGTAATTTTTAGCTAGTTTAACTCATAGTTTATGATATATATATATATATATATATATATATATATATATATATATGTATATAAAACAACAATATAAATGAAAATTACTTACAGTGCAATTAATTTCGTTTATGAATTATGAATTATAAATTACCGGTGTCTAATTAAGTTTTTATGATTAAATAACAAAAATATCATTAGGTTGTGAATATAATTTTTAGCTAGTTTAACTCATAGTTTATGATATATATATATATATATATATATATATATATATATATATATAGGATGTCCCGCATCTTGACATCAAGCCGAAACATTTGCCTAAAGTATTGACCTAACGGTCCTGAAAATTCATCCCACTTTGTTTAAGGATGATGAGCTTTTATGTGCAACCTGAAGTTTTGATGTTATTATGACAATTTTTTGGTTTTTGTGGTTAATTTTTATCAATTTTGTTCATTTAAACTTAGGATCCATAACCGTGGATAACATTTCTGGAAACACAGTAAAAAAATACCACAATTGCCCAAAGTATTCAAGAATTAGGACCTTTTGTTGAACCTTGGATTTCAATTTAATAAAATCGGTCGACTTTGAGAAGCTTTGTTTTAAAAAATGTAGCTAAGTGTGTTAGAAAGTATTATCAAAAGTTTGAGCAGTTATATGTAACCATACCATGCAATAAAATAAAGAGACAAATAAAGCAAATTCATTCACTAAGGGCATCTCCTTAAAGAGTATAATAAAATATGTGAACAAGAATACAATTAAATTAATAACTCGTATTATTGTAACTATAAAAAAATAATTTGGCATCGTCTTATAACAGTCACATTCATGCATGAGATGTATTCTTATTTACTTGGCAATCTTGTCAATACAACCGTCATTATTACTTAACTGTATTCGTCTCGTTATTTGCTTTCATCGTTTGGGTTTGTTTAAATTATTAATTGTTCGTTTGCCAAAGAGAAATTAATGTAGCCAGTTTAATGTTGCTGCTAAATACTTCCAATTACAAAGCACATACTAGAGATTTTTTATTAAAGGAACTTGAAAAATCGCCATTAATAAATACTGTGCAATAAAGTTTAGAAGGTGTGATATCTTTAAATACTTGAAAGCATTTTAATTAAAGATGGATACTGCTCGAACAAAGGAGTTTCTCGACTTGGAAAAGAAATTTGTAAAGTACTTTTGTCTGAAGTACCGAATTCCGAGGAAAACAGATAAAATCGAATTGTGTTGAGAAAACCATTTGATGACTTTTCGGAAAACGGCTTGATGATTTTTTTCTCTACTAAAAATTAAATAAATTACTTATCCAAAGGAGGAAAATGCAAATTAATGAAGATGAATGCATAAAGTAAATTATTGATATTGAAGTCTATAAAATATATAAAATACATACATAATAACGAACTTAAAAAATGCAGAACATAAAAAGCAATGAGTACCTAGTAATAACATATATAATAAATCGACAAATGTAGGTATAAAGTAAATTGAAGTCTTTAAAATATATAAAATACATACAAAATATCGAACTCAAAAAATGCAAAACATAAAAATAATGAGTGCCTAGTAATAACATATGTAATAAATCCAATACACGTATACAATATAACACCAATATTTTTTTTATTACATTTAATGAGAAATTATACATAAATATGAAAGAAAGTTAAATCATTCATATATACTATACACGTATATTAATCATATATAATGTGAAATAATATCAAATCCTCACATGTACGATAATATGTTTTTTTTACAAAATAACTTGATAAGATGGGAATAGTAAAAATATTATATAAAATTCTGATATAAATTTTATTGAAACAGATTCCTTGTGAACTACAATTAAAATCATGCTAATAAGAACACATTATCGATGAGCAACTTTATGAAAGAATGATTTCATTTTCATACTTTGCTTTATTAATTTGTGTATTTTCATCTACGTAGTATGTTATTCTATTACGTATGCCACTACCTAATTAAATCTGCGACCTGAAAACAGCAACTAATTGGTTGCGGCAGTTCTCATGTTGCAAGTAAATACAACCCCGTTAGTGCCACACTTTCGTCAAATGAAACACATTTATCGTGAACCCCAATTAAAATCATTTGGCAATGATACCGATAATGGCATATTATCGATCATTTCTCTCCGCTTCTCTCCTAAATTTCGGTTCCTATGAATTTGTCGTGGGCCATTTAAGTGTTGTACGGCGCTGTTTTACATCGTGGTATCGTCGTCGTGTGTTTTGTCATCGATTTGTCACCGGCACGTCATGTCATTGCAGGTACGAGGGACGAGATAATACGCGCCGTGACGTCGTCGTATATCGATCGCGAAAATACCCAAACATTATTGGGATTAACGACATTAATTATTATTCATGCGATAATTGCTTTTGCAATTTGTTTGAAATTGTTTTCTTTCTCGACATGTTTTCTGTGAGCATGCGATTATCAACTTTACCACGTGGCCCAATGAAAAATGAGACGAGTGATAGCTGTAACTATCTTATGAAAAAAGTAGTTAGTCTTATTCATTTACTTCTCGAATTTTTAGAATAAACGTTATATATATACTAGCAATCCGGGCGAACTCCGTTTCACCAGATGGTTTCATTTTATGTAACATTTCGTTTGGTGATTAAAAGATGAAGAAAGAATTGTCTGCTGTTGAAATTGAATAAAAATTTGCACAA
The DNA here is from genome assembly GCF_003426905.1 of Ctenocephalides felis. Lineage (NCBI taxonomy): Eukaryota > Metazoa > Arthropoda > Insecta > Siphonaptera > Pulicidae > Ctenocephalides > Ctenocephalides felis. The sequence continues at coordinate 10,755 of NW_020536683.1, forward strand.
TACACGTGATTGATTTGATGGAAATGTAAGGAAGCGAATAACTTATTTTCTTACATTTTTTGCACAATTTTACAGTGAACACAATGCCGGTTTGTCACATGAAATTCATTGAGCAGATACAATGAGTAGCTCTCAAACAAATGAGTTACAGTCAATCAAAAAATATTAGTATGTAGTACATGCTTAGTACATTAAAGTAGTACATTAAAGATGACGCTGTATGTGGAAAAAGAAAAGTGTTTTCTGCTTTTTTGTTGAAATCTTACTTCAATTTTCTTTGCTATAAACCTTACGGAGTCCGAGACATTTCCAACAAATGCAAAATCGTCGAAATCGTTTCGTGCGTTCTGGAGTTATATCGTCAGGAAGGAAAACCCGACTTATTTTTATATAATAGATAATTCAAAATATAAATTAAATAATTATTAATACTTAATATGATTCGTATACCATAGTGTTTTGTGCAGCACTCAAATTTCTGAGATCTCTATGCGTAGTATAATCTAACTCCGATATGACAAGATGTGGAGATGTGCGCGAATTTTATAAACAGATTAAAATTTCGTATTTTCAAAGGCGTTATTCAATTTACTATTACAATTTTCAAATTTTCTGTATATAAAAAGTTGAAAAATCCAGTTATTTTCCATTTTTTTAACACGGTAGTAGCCATATCAGTCATATGTGTTTGACGCCAAAAAGTTTTACATGAACCAGATCAGGCATATATGCCATCGTTAACTTGTTGTAAGACCACGTCAATCACATATGACCGACACTTACTATACTTCTGCATTAAGTTTCTAAAGCTTGTCCCTATCAAGAACAAAGCCAGAAAACTTCTTGGCTTACTATAAATGCTACATGTACCATCGATTCCTACGCAATACGTCTTCCAACAAAACTCATGTTTGAATGCGTCAGACATATAAGACTGACAAGGTTAGTCGAGAAGAAAATTCTATGGCCCATGTGAAATTTTCTGATATTATCGTAGTTATCAACGTGTTAAAATTATCTTTCTAGATAGTTGTTTCCGTTAATTTTAAATATTTAAATTGGCAGAAACATTGCTTTAGATCGTACCAAGTTTGATCTAGATTGTTATATAAACTAGATTTTCTATAATCACATATCATTTGTATAAACAATTAATTGTAATACATTATACACATCGTGTAACATGTATTACATAATTTTTAAGTAATTATTCGTATCGATTAATTTTATCTTCTATTTTATGAAGAAAAAAAAGCGATTAGTTGTAAAATTTATATGACTTCATGAAATATTGATAAAACTAAGTCTGTATTTAACGTACAATAAATCTATGAATCAATTTTCTCAATGAATGTAACATTTCCTATTAAAATCAGCACAGATTTTTCAAAATTAATTACATTTTCGCTCGGTTCAGCGTCCCGATCATAATGCAGTTAATACTTTAGATGGATTAAAGTTTCACACTGCAATCTCCTATGATTTATTTAAAGAATTTGACATCGTGCTTAATCCAATTTAACTTGGAACAGTTTGGAAATACGATGGAAATAATTTGTAAGATGATTTAATGAATATTCATGTGCATAAAACAATAAAATATTGACAATGTTTCGAGCTGAATAATAATAAATAATCAGACTAAGATTTAAATCAAACTAAAATAGCTTAAATAGACTGAAACTTGTATACATTTAAAATGCAAATTTTGCATAGCTAGTAGATATTTTATAATCGAAGCTTTCATGCATTCCTAGCATGCCATCGTTTAGTAAACTCTAATCTAAAGTGAATAGTTTAGAAATCAAAGCCAACTTCCAACTAATATTATCAAAATAATGTCACCCAAATACTTGACACCAAAAAATGTCCGTATACATAGCTTACATTAGAAAATGTTTTGCACTAAATACGTCAGCAAACTAGAAAATACATAAAAATAAATTTAGTATCAAAATCAGTGAATAGGTTTTAATATTACTGATGAATTATTATTTTATTTCATTATATTTACATGTGTATTAAGGTCATATAAAATCCTTAAAAATATCGACAAATCTATAAAACGTAGTTATTTAATTTACTGTTTTAATCTCTATTTGAAATTGTAGTGCTTTGTGTACGATTCTACTACAAACCTACATTGTGAAAATCGATATGATGCCTACACGATATTACTACACTAAATATACTCAGAATTTACTTTGACAATTATTAATTTAAATTGTTTTCCAAGAGAAAAAAATACTATCGGAAATAAGTTCGATGTTTTTATTAGATCTGACAAAAATACAATTTTTGTCATTCTTTTACAATTTTTTTTTACAAAAAGACTTATTGTAAAAAAATATTCATAATATATTTAGGCGCATCTGGAAAATGCGTTGAATTTGACTTGATATTCATATTAACATTGCCAGTCCAATTAAAAACCAATAACACGTAACACATTGTTTAATGCCATAAAATGATAGCCCATATCCGTCAGAATTTCATTTTCATCATAAACGATTACAAACTGAATATGAAACTGTGCCATGGTTGACAATAGCATTTCTGTATTATAATTCATTAATAATTCAGAAAGAGATAATGTATAGATCGATTATGATCATGATTACTATGCTGGGCCACCGTTTCAATTTACATATATATGGGAAAATATCGTTTAGAATTTTCAATAATCGCGATAGTAAATAAACCAAGTGTAAAATATTGTTCCGGACGTCAAAGATAATGGAAACTAGGTAATGCAAATGTTCTATATACACTTTATTGATGAAGACATCAATATCCGTTACTTACTATCGAGATATTCTTTATATTCTGCACCTTATTTGAATCTATTTAAATTGATAAAAATAAAAAATTTATTGATTTATGTTATCATGTAGGCTATTTTTGAGATTATTAGATCACATGTCAAGTTTTAAGCTTTCAAGCAAAATCAAACTATTGATGTAAAACATAGTAGAGTCTACTTATGCTTAGGTAAGTCTAAAATGAGGAGCAATAATTGCAATGAAATGATGATAAGATATCATATGAAAAAAATTAATACACTGTTAAAGTAATAGTGTTTTTACGTGTTTTTTCCGAATTCGGTTTACTGATCGGTTTACTCTCTACTCGACAAAGATTCTATACAACAGCTAACCTATTTTTCACGCGTATTCCTAAATCCAATTTGAGTGTTATAAATTATTGATAATTCAGAAACGTGTTTGCTTTATATACACATTCGTATTCCTTGTGTAAAAGTGATGGAAAAGGATTTGAATACACAGACTTAGTTGATTGAATGCCTGTTAATACTTTTGCTATTCGTCACAATAACTAAAGCCGTGCTTTTAATTTAGGAAAATATTTCTATATTTTATATTAATTATTAATGTTTAATATAATATTGAATCAACTTGCGTTTACATTAAACTCGGAGGTGTTCATGGCCAGAGCAATCACAGAGTTATCGGAGGTAAAATCCGCATTTTGAACCACCGGACATAAACCGGTAGTTATACTGATTTTTACTTGGAAAATACATGAATCAAAATATATTTGATTAGTTGAAATTATGTTAAAATTTATATAGTCAGTTAAAATTTATCATGATTAGATAATGAATAAACCACAATTGGTTACGTTCACTTATAAAAATCCATGCAGTTAAGTAGTGTTGTTACAACAGCTACATAATTTTTGCAATTAGTTCTGGTTGCTGCTTAAGAGCTATCTGAAAAATGAGTTTTATTTTAAAATAATCTTTTGTCATTTGGTGATTTTTTATTTTTTAGCTATACATCCCATTCTATTAAGCGTATCAGTATTGAAGTGATATCGATCGTATTACTTCTGGTACAAGGTTATGACGAGCATGCAGTTTTTATGTCAATGAAGTGGACTTAACGACCTGAAAATGTAGAAAAATAGTAGTGTGTTTTCAAGTATTATTCGTCCTACTTTGACAATTATCATAATGTAGTTATACTATTTTATTATGGTGAAATTGACGATATTTTCCATAGGTTTCTTTCAAAATAAATATTTACCAAACTATATATTTACACAAAATATCATAAGTAATAGTATGTAAGCTTTTAAATATTGTCATCAGATACATAATTTTATACTACATATTTGTATTTTGGTATATATATATATATATATATATATATAAATGCACCGTTATTTTAAAAAATATATAGAGCTCGAATTTTAAAAATTACCAAATGCGTTAATTATTGTTATATTGGCTTTATTTGGAAACCGATTAGATTAGAAAGCTTATAAAGCTCTGGAAAATGATATCAATTGAAAGCAAATGCATATTGATAATCTCAACATTTGCATCTAATTCCTCAGAAAATGAACTACATTGAATAGCAATTTCATTGAAAATAATCCGAGGATATAACAAAATCGATACTTTCACGAGTTTTCGTACTAGAAGGAGCCAATGGGTCACTTAATTATTTAAGGTTTTGTATCCCGTGAACCCGATAATGTATATACGTATATACATCAAAACATACATAAATTATATATATCACGATATATTGTAATGCTATAGAAAAATCTGTTTCATTCATGTGTAATTTGCCTAATGCTGAAAATATTTTTGCGATGTGAAGATCCAGTAATGAAACCAATTTGATATACCAGTTATAAAGAGACTAGATATAATCTCTAAGAAAAAGTTCATCTAGCAGTGCTATGGCCATTTTTTCGAAAATTCAGAATATGTTAATTAAAATATTCAGGTAAACATATTCGAAAGTATTCAAGTGAGCACGGGAGCGTGCATGTTTACATTTAATTTACCATGTTAAAGAATTTCATTGTACTTCATTATACAATAAAAGTGAAAAATAATCAGAAATAAGTACATATAGTATATTGTCTTTAAAAGCAAATGTTCTTTTGAAAATATTTAAAAACAAACACACAAATCGTTATCGTTCACTAAGATAAAGTACTGTCGACTAATATGATAATTGTAATTAATGATAAAAAGTCAAATTTAAAACGACTATCTTAATAAATTGTTTTTCAGGCATTAATAAACGTAAAAAAAAATCCTTTAGGAAATCGCTTTTTACCTATAGGATATAGAAATACACCGAACACTATATAAGACTGGAACTCCAGAATGAGATATATCTGCGCTCTTACTGAATATCTTAACAATGCTTTTCTTGTTTCTAAATTCTTATTGAAGAAGAATAAATTCGTTCCTTAATAAAAAAAACACGGCTTCTGTAAATACTAGTCGATACGTTTTCAATGTATATATAATACGTATATATCAGGGTGTGTATGTGTTCGAAACGTGATAAGTGAATTTTGAAATATACTATAAAAATATGATATAAACGAAATTCCTGGAACGTTTATGCATGAAATAAGCGACTTTCCAACAAAGCTAGTTATATAAAAAAGCTTCAACGCGCCCAAATTTTCAATTACATTTTATATAACTAATACGTGTTGTTAATTAAGAAGAGCAATATCGCAATCCGTGATCAATGATTCGATATCGATATCGATTTCTTCGTATTTTGCTCAATGCCATCGTGGAGACTCCGCAAATAACATAATCATCATGCAGCGCCGTTCTCCGCAATTACCTCTGAATAATCCATACGTGTTCCTTACTTGTAAATATTTTACAAGTACGCCCCGTGTTTCATTACTGTAAACGGTGTCGGACGGTCGTGCCTTTTTCATATTACTGTCCCGGTGCCCTCAATAAGATAAAAGTTTGTTGTCGAACATACAAGAGTAAATATTCACAGAAAGACACCAAGCATTTAGCTTAATCTTCAGCTCCTATTATCAGGAATAGAAAATATTTGTTTACTTAAGTGAGAATTTTATACTATAAATTTATTTTGTTGACAAGAGAATAGAAGATTTATATACTTTTTATATAAAAAGTAGTTTCTTTTTAATATAATCAACAAAATTTTCGTAATGCTCGGCTTTTGAAATTCCATTTTGCAGTAGCATTTCATTTTAAAAATATATTCCTGATAATATCTGAATGTATTAAAATGATGCTTTTAAAGATGTAAAAATAGATTTTGAATCACAGTGGACTAGGACTTTTGTTGTGTATTTCTATACTTGGCTTAAGCTTGAATATATTCTATATTAGTTGTATGGACACATCTATATTTAAGCATAAATTCCTTAAAAATAACTTTGAAATATGGTACTTTAATTATATTTAACTTCCCGTAGGGCAAGTTATAGTAATCGCAAAAAAATCGAAAATGAAAATTTTTATATATCTTTACGTTTCAGAGGTTTCTGAACATTTTGGCATACCTTAGAAAAAATGGATGTATGTGTGTGTGTGTGTGTGTGTGTGTGTGTGTATGTATGTATGTATGTATGTATGTATGTATGTATGTATGTATGTACGTGTGTGTATGTATGTGCGGATACAAATTTTCGTCGACGATTTCGGGAACACGGATCAACCGATTTGAATAATTCAAAAAACATTTGATTCGTATTGATAAGGAGACGTGCTGATTAGTTTTTGGCGAAGGCAGGTCTAGCCGTTCCGAAAATACGGGGCAAAAAGTTCCGAAAACGGTAACTCAGTTTTAAGAGAACGGAGCGTCCGATTTTAATAATTCAAAAAACATTTTACTTGTATTGACAAGATGAAGAATCTATAAAATTTTCATGAAGGTAGGTCTAGCGGTTTGGAGATATGGAGGAAAAAGTAAAAAAACGAGCCATTTGGCGGTCAAAAATGATCATTAGACATATGCACATCAAATTATCAGATATTTTATAGAGATTTTAACAATAAGTATACATTTTGTTAACATTCCTATGGGTTCCGTACCAATGCTTATGCGTTAGACAGCGGCGCGGCGCTTACGCGCTTTATATTTTGTCCCTATGCAGTTAAAGCAGTACGATTGCTTTGAAAAATAGTTCAGATCTTCCAAAATATGTCAAAATAAAGAAAAAATTTTTTTTTTCAAAAAAAAAAAAATAAAATTTTTTTCAAAAAAAAAGTAATTTTTTTCTAATTTATATGTAAATATTTATTTTCAAAAATGTTAATCGTTTTTAAAAAAATAATAATTTTTGGTACGGGAAGTTCCAGCAATTTGCCTTAAGGCACGATGCCTTAATTCCTTAAGACAGAATTCCACTTACAGCTAGTTATTTTTTTAAATTGTTGCACAAAATAGTGCAAGGCGTCTCCACCGTAAATATATCTAAAGTCAATAACATGGTTCGTATAGAGAAAAAGTTTTACGTCGAAATTAATAACATTATTCTATATTGTTTAATGTTCTATGTTGTTTAATTCAATGATATCTAAATTATAATTTATGTTATAAATTCTTCTTTGCATCGGTAATTTTAAAGCAATCATTTGTATAGAATTTACTGCATTCCTAAGTTATGTTTTTCTTTATACACTTGAAAATTTATCGTTAAAATTATAATATAATAAACGTTCTTATAATGGCATTAGTTAAACAAAATATTTTAAATAAAAGTTTATGAATAACAATTAAATTATCGTTAAAGATGTGCTTGTTAAAAATATTTGTTTTTGTATTCATCTGTTCTGTAAAGAAACATAACTAATTTATTGTGGACAATGTATGACGTACTAGGGAAAACATGTAGTGGAACTATTAATCACAATATCTTCATCGTAAGACAAATCAATACGTCGCTGCATTCGGAATAAAATAACTATGTGTCCCATATGTCATATATACAAATGATGGCGACTGACGACACGATATTACATAACGAAAAAATCATTTATTTTAGCCATATTACATAAAGTATATTTGATTATTAATATTATAGTAATCGCTCATAAATAATAATTTATGGAATCTTTTTTCTATATTGACAAAAATAGTGTGAAAAATAGAACATATATAAAGATATAATATAATAGTTTTATATAAGTATTCAGTTTAATACAGGAGTATTTTTGCACTTACAGAACAAAACCAAAAAGCTTCTACATATGGTTTTGATGAATACTAGACGTCTCATAGATTTCTTGGCAATAAACTAAGATCTCAAAATTGTTAGGCCAAATATTTATGTTAAAAACCAAATACTTTCGCTACATTATCTATTTACTGAAGTCTAGCAATTTTGGCAACAAGTAATATATATTTATATATAAACCCATATACAAGCAACGTCACCTAGACGTACTAATGTATATTTATATTTGCTCTAGTAGACTTATCGTACACAAAAACATCTAAATGTTTGCATTATTATAATTTAGGTTTTCTTTACAGGCGTTGTGCAGAACATGCGGCTAATCCAGTTTTGTTCGATCGGTCATTTGTTCAATCAGAAACTACGATGAACTTCTTATAACAAACAATAGAAATGCAGGTCAGTAGAAACTTTAAAAATAAAATTAATACTGTCATATACATCATTCATGTAGTATTTATAATTAATTTTATAATTATGTATTATTATATTTATAATTTTTCTACTTCTATTCATTTTTATAACGTTATTCTTATGAAATTTCAAGGAAGTGTTCAAAACAATCATTATTAATGAATCTTTGCTGATGGACAAAATAATAGCAAGAGTACGTTTAGTTATTTCGGTTATTCCGCTCGTAATTGTAACACTGCCAGAATGAATAATCATATTTTTCATCTTTTATGACTTAGCATAAGAAATAAATATCTTAAATTTAAATTTGACCGTTTCTTTGATCCCAAATATTTTTATATTCCACCAGACGTAAATTACATTTTAATGTATGGACCGTCTACACATAATAAATAAGATGTGAAACGTATTTGAGAGTACTTTGTTAAAAAACTAGTTTACGATCAAGAGAATGTTTTTAATTAGTTCATATAGAAAAGTGAGAATAGGATCATAAATCACTAATAATAAGCTTGATGAATAAATTCAAATTTTATATAATAATAAAACTTTAGCACATATTTTTCCACATATGCAAATGTATTCTATTACTCTTGTGTGATGGTGAAAACAAATTTTATATATAATATATATATTATTATATATATATTCGTGGTGTTCTAAATATTAGAAAACAATTTTTTTTCGAGAGAAATCAGCTGTATTTGTTAGCAAATGGAGAAAGTGACATCAAAACTACATTGAAAAATTATATAAACTTTTCTCAACTAACTCATTTTGATTGGAATCGTGAAACTAATAGAATAAGTTTGCAGTAAAACAAATAAAGTTCAACAAACACAAACAATAAAATAATTGTAAATAAGCAGCGTACGTTGCTAATAATGTTTAAAGCAAAGTGAAAATAGTATGAATTTGCTAATTTTAAATTTTCTCACAGAATATTTGCTTGAATTTAAAAATTCGTAAAATTTTAATTTTTTTATTATAATATTTGGTAATGGTCGACTAATGTTTTGCGCGAGACAGTATATTTATATATTTTCAACCACATGTGTACCGTGCGGTTAACGACTGATAAATTTCTAATGACATACGATCAATACACACAATGTGTCAGTCATTGTAAAAAGAATTTAGGTCATATTGTTTCTACCAATGCAAAGCTTCTTTGATTTACACAGCATTTGAAAAACTAAAAATTGATTAATTATGAATAACATTATCACTAATCTGATATGAGAGACACCGATAACAAATAACCTTGAATATGAACAAAGAACTTTGAATGGCTGATTCACATATAATATCATAGTACATAGTGTCTTCTGGCTCTATTGTTTTATATTTCCGCATTTTTATATTTCATAATTAATTTCAAATTGTACGTTGGCTTTTATCCATCAAGACACGGCTTATTCAAACGCTTAATTGAAAAATTAATTTGGTTCAAAAGATTTTAAAGGTTTTTTTCAAATAAACAAATTGAAAAAGAACATTTTCGTTTTATTGCTTTATTAATTTTTGTGATGATTCGGACATTTTCAAATATAACCAAAAGAAAACGTATTTAAAAAAATATTTTTGAAAAGCTTCTCATATAAAATATTATTATTATAATGAGCTTAAATTGTACATACTGTGTATTCCATGATACAGTTGTTGATAAATTCTCATATTTACAAACAGCCCATGAAAATGTATCAAAGCTTTACCCATTTATATCACCCATTAATGTATCTAACTAATAATTTGTTTGATCACGACACTGGGCTAATGTAATAAATTATAACAAATACGATTTAAAGTTATACATAATAAGATAAAGCTTTTAGCTAAATATATAGGTATGTAAAAGGTATATAAAAGTGTATGTTGGAGTTGATATCAAAGTATATATGCCTACTGTGGCGAATATTTTTCCTCTGTTACACATTTCCCATTCAACCACTTTCAGAAAATGCTTCAGTGTTAATGTACACGATCACGAACACAATAATAATAATAATAATCGCGTGTGCTCAAGACCGACATTGAGCATGTGTAACCTTTCAAAGATAGAGAGAAATACATTTCTGTTTTATTGCACTTTAAGAATAATATATTACTCATAAAAAACTGAAATTGCAATTGAGAATATAGGAACGTTATGATGAATTTAGCGCATGTTTACTTATAGATATATTTATATGTATTCGCTAGCTCGTAAATGTTAAAATTATGAAATAAATCAAGCCTAGTCAAAACACACTTATAAAGTAATATGAAAACTTGTACAGATTATAGCAGTTTTGTAGTTTTGCTTATTACTTTGTTTTATGAGACTAGTAAAGCCATAACGTGTCAAATTTTAATAAAAATGTAATTTTCATGAAACTTTTTATTATATCATAAATTGTTTAGTCATAGATATATTTATTAAAAAAAACAATGAACATGACAATATTTTTGATAAATAAATCAAATCTAATAGCAACAGTTGTTAGGTTCTAGTGCATAGCAAATAGGTATTCAAAGATGAAACTACATAAACATATTTAAGAGAACTACGAAATTTGTTATGTTTCCTGAAAATTCTACCAGTTGTACAATAAAAATCAATAAGATTAAAATATCAAAAATAAATGAGGGACAGAGGTCGGGTCGGAATGTAATCTTAATGTAAGTATCGTCCCTCCGAATCGAATTAAAATCTAGCTTTGTGTTTGTGCATTCGGTGGTGGTTAAGATTAATTTAGGTCCCTACATCAAAAGCAATAATCGTTCAAATACAAACAAGATTACATGTTGGATGCTTAATTTAAATGCTTTAATAATCATCGGAAACTTACTGATATCAAATATATATTAAGATCTTTAGAAATATGGGATATGATCTGAATTTTACATAAGCCAACTGAGTCGAAAACTTTGTTTCGGTATTTAAATGATTTCGTCCAATCAAGTGCAAACTCTCTTGGAAATATCAAGCACTTTGGCGTGGAAAATTGTGTTTAATTTTATTTATATTATTAATTTAAATCATCTAAAGGACTGGACTAATATCAAGCAGTAGTGACATCGGTTTTTTGCTTGAAAATATAGATAGCAATATGTTTCCAAGTGAAAATATCCTTCATCCGACATGGCTGCATCAATAAAATATTCGCCCTATTACATAAACTTTAATAATAAAATTTATCACACAAAGATGAGGCAACTTTTTGGGTTGCCATCTGAATAACCGACGTAGTATTAAATCAAATTATACCAACCGCTTATAAGACTTTTATTCTGATTGCTGTTTAAAATGAATTATATTCTTTTAATTACGAACAATGTTTGAGTACAAGGTGATACACAACATAACTATATTTTTGAAAACCAGAATATGTTTTATAAAAAAATGTAAGTGTAATATTGAATATCAGTAGTATTCATGAATACAATGTAAAAAAGCATAACAACATATTTTTCAATTACGATTTACGAAAAGCTATTATTTTACAATAATTGAAATATTTTGCTGAATGACACATCCATCTCATATAAATTCAAACCGCAATATATATCACACAAAATATTTCACACAATAATGTGAAACGTAAACAATGTGGCAGATTTTGTTATTGATGAATGAATAAAATGATGAATATAAATATTAATTTAGATATTTTCAATAGATAAAATACAGGTGACACATGTGTTATATAAAATTTTATTCTATTAAATTTTGCATCATGTTTTAAGTTGGACGTTTTTATTTTTATCTTGATTTAAGGAATTAAATTTTTTCAGATTATTTAACATTTATTGGTACTTGTGTAACATTTATGCTGTGATATTTATTAAACTTGTTTTTTATCACATTAACAAACTTATTCTGGATAAAGTAGCTTATAGCAATATTTATAAATATATGTGTAATAGGTTACTCTGTGGTAACATCTATTTATACTTTTTCATTTTATTTTGTTATTTATAAATAAGATTTTAAATTACTGATATATAATATATCAATAGAATACGTCGATATGTAGTACAAATATTTTGCAGAAATCTATTATTACGTATAAAAAATATGTCAAACTAATTAAAACAAGATTAGATGTTTATTCGACATAACATAATTAGCAAGTCAAATTCGTTTTAAGAGGTCGTTTACCGAAAAAAATTATCATTTAGGTAAATTGATCTAATATAAAAAAAAATTCTTAGCTATTTGTACAAAATGTTAACAGACATATTATACTTGAGTATTGTATAGATCACAACTATTATGTTTTTGATAAAATAGAGAAAATAAAATAAAAGAATTACTATAACTTTATGGATCAAAATATGTTCTCTATCATGTTTCATTCTCATAAATAATATGAGAATGTAGCCTCATGTTTCTGCCATTCTCTTGGGCATCATCTGTTCCGTCTTGAGAAGTTAACACAGCGATATATCGCGACGATAACGTTATATTGTATTGAGTAAATAAACTTTATACATTCCATACCAATATTTATATTATATGGTTTATTCTATGTCGAAAAATCTAGTTATCGGAATTATCCAAGAAAAGCAAAAAACCAAGCGGGGGCAGCTAATAGTGTTCTCTTTTAAGACACAATTGTGTAGTTGTGCACTATAATTAATTTAATTACAAATATAAGTTTTGTTCAGTTTTAGAAATAAACAGTTTAAAATATTATCTAAATCATAATTTGATTATATACATCTATCGAAAAGTTTATGCAATTACATTAAGGCAAAATACCACCAACACCTAATTTTATACCAATTTGTTTTGAACGTGTGATCAGTTTATTAAAGTTATTTGGGTTGATATTTAAGATATAACAGAAAAATTCCATTATTCAGTCGCACATTTCTAGAAATTTAAGGAGCTTATTTACAAGTAGGCCGTAGTGACGCTTTATCTAGAAAGCTTTTACTTAGTGGTTGAAAAGAAGATTTGTGCCTGAACAAATATTGCAACTGTATACATTTCATTCGAGATTTAAAAAGAATACTGTGATTTGATTCATCCATCAATAAATTCCTGGTCAAACCAGCAGTGTTAAAAAACAATCGTAAGTAAAGTAGGTGTAAATTTCATTTTGCCTCAAGCCAAGTTGCAAAACAATTCCATGTTGGTTCAACAAGACGTCAGAAAAGAATTGACAAATAGGATTTTCTAGCAAAAACAAACTTTT
>NW_020536684.1:0-18448 GCF_003426905.1 Ctenocephalides felis
TGCTTTCATTTAGTAAATTAGAGTTTTAACTTGCTAGAAATTTTTTACACGTACAAGAATTTTAAATATGGTTTTCAAATACTTTATCAATAATTCCGAATACTTTAGTATTTATATAGCAATAATGCTATCTATAAGTGTTTTAACTACAAAGTAATATTAATTTCATGTAAATATTAACATTTGCGTTTATTATATATAATATAATCATATGTTACTGTTTTTTTTAAATTTTACTTTAAATTATAACTAGTCATTAAAATTACTATTTATTTTTCTTAATTTTTATGGAAGCAATTTTTATATATTGATTTGTGTCATTTGTTATATATTTTTGGTAAAATATGCCCAATTGCAAATAAAAAATAATATCCCAAGGAATATTTTCAATAAAAATTTATTTGATAACATGAAAAATAGATTTTTTTTTGGGAAAGTGGTTTTTTACCGAAAAAGTGCCATTTGCCGTACAAAACAAGACAGTACAAGCTTTGTGAAGATATAAATAATATTATAAAAGTAAAATTTACCTTTTGCATTTTCATTGATATAATTGATGATCGTATTATGATCCCTGTAAGCAATAGAAAAGAGAGTGTTAGAATACTATTGGAGTTTATTTCGAAAAAAATAAATGTATTTATTGCAATAACATATGAGAGCCTAACTAGCAATAGAACATTTGCGGGTCTATTTTTTTTTATAAACTGTGAGTAGAAACAAATATGACGTTCTTAGTTCTATGTGATTTAATAATGTCAGCATAAACAATATTTGAAAACATACTAATTTGCTATGATTTTGTAATTTTTATAGAGAATTGTCAAAATTGTTAAAAAACGTGAAAAGTTGGAGTTGTTCAGTGTAATAAAAAAAATACAACTAATTACAAAGCAAAAAAAGATTATACTGAACGATTTTCATAGGTAACTTTTTTGTATGAGTTAATAGTGGTAATAAATTGATAAAAATGATACTGTCAAATTTATAAATTGAGCTTGAAGCGTTGCTTTGAAATTATAGGGGTCCGATTCCATCGAGCAGTAACGATATCAATTTTCACTTGAACATTATCCATTTTCATAAGATTTACTGATCACATTTTTACGAATATCAAGTAAAAATAACTCGATAATCCATAATAAATTATATTTTCAGATTTATATGCAATATAACTTCCATGTTTTATACACTCAAGCAAGTGGTAGGAATAGGTATATGAAAAGCATTGATACGATAAGTGTTAAATCATATTTGTAAGAACATTATTCTTTTCTATTGTGCCCTACCTTTTTTGTGTATAATGAATTTAGACACTAAAATTATCCACGTATTATTTGTTAATAAAACAATAATGCATAAATTTACCTTAGGGCACTATGCCATATACGACTAGTTAAAATTTTGATTTTCGAAAATGGATCTTTCGGAAATCGATGGCCTCGTCGTGCGATGTTTCGCTCCCGGGCATGTCATATTATAAACGTTGCGTAGCTATATATGACGGCAATTTGCTGGTGATTCTCTGATATTACGTCGTATTTCATAGGCACTAATTCAACGTCTCGAATGATTATTTATTACAGGATGCCGGGTGTTAAAATAAATTCTTCTTCTTCTTTTTTACTCTTTAATTAATCTCAAATGTTATCCCTCAATGATGGTAATCACATGATTTTGATATCATCGAGATATAAAATAAATGCGTTGCAATTTCCTTATAAATCTTCGGAGTTGTTTCTTACGGTATTGAAGATAGTCGAGCAATGGTATTTTAAAAAAGCGTCATGAAATTCTTCAGTTTGAAATTTATTTTGATGAGTAAATCATTTCTATGATTTAGATGTTGACGTCTGAAACCAATATATAAATACGAGTTCATATATATATATATATATATATATATATATATATATATATATATATAATTTCATAAAGAAATTAAACTTGCCTTGATTGAGCTACATCTCATTTATTTAATTTCTAAAAAAGTAATCTCTGATATTTAGTGCTTCATTTCAATTATTAATACAAATGGAAAAATAAAGTAATGATGTATGAAAAAATTAAAATGTTTTAAAAATCTTTACTTTATTTGTATTTTACTTAATGTTACGTGCTCCAAAAAATTAATCATATATATAGATACAGCTATGCTAGTATACGAGTACTGTAATTACAACTTCGTTCCAATTTGGCAGTAGAATTTTATGTGGAAATTACCAGAAAATTTAAGGGATTTTGTATTTTTATTTTGTCATTAATTTTACTTTTTTGTATATTTATATTCTGTATGTTTTTAAAATAATTCATGTCATTTTATTTAACATTTGATAATATATTTACGCACTTTTATCCTCTAAAGTTGCGTTTCTGTCAATAAAGTATTTGGTTATAAGGTAATAATTACCTTACCTATATATTTTTTATCTTGTATTGATTAAAACTTGGTTTACCTATATATTTCTTATCTTGTATTGATTAAAACCCTCATTACATAGACCAAGCAATATTAATCTAATTAAATGTCAAATAAAATAAGTTTTTATTTTATCTGTACATATTTCTATATTTTTATCCATGAAAATTTATAAAAATTTACTATTCGATAATAACATAAATATAAATAACTTTAAGTAAAATAGAAATTGTATATGTTGTTAATTTTTATTTGTAAACTAGCTGTATCTACGACTTTGTTTAACAAAAAGTTAAGTTTATGCAATTTTATTTTTATTGCTTTTTGTTTTCAGCTTTCCGTATTAGCTTTATTGAAAAAATTCTTTATGGTAGGGCAGGGCATAAAGGTCCAATTTAAATTTGAGCAATTCTAATCTGAAAACTTAACCAACTTCATCATAACAAATAACACATATCAAACAAACAACACATTTTTCATTGTAAGAATGTTATTTTTGCAATTTTTCAAAAAATTGTCACTTGATCCTTTTTACCCCATAGGCGGGAAATATTGGGACGGCCATTAGGCGAAAATTTTACAAAACAATAGCTACTTAATTCAACCAATGCAAAAAATACATTTTTTGGGTGCATTTTCTAGAGATAAACTGTAAATAACCTTGATCTGGTTTTTGGTCAGAAATATTCATCAGCCGAACAGACCTAAAAAAAAACACCTGAGGACCTAATAAAGTAGAAAAACTATAATACTTTCATTTTGCTATATTTTGTTATTATCATTTTATTTTTTTTTTATTTTTATCATATTTTTATCAGCTCTAGCAGAGACGCCACTGGGTGTACCTACTAATTTTTAATCAACTTTTTTATATATTTTCCAGCACTCTTTGTTTAATGTAATAATATACAGATTTTATTATAAACAGAATAAAATTGAATCGCAGAAATAAGTCCGCATTTCTTATATATATACGAGGTCTGTTCAAAAAGTACCCGGAATTACTAATAATTAAATTTCGCGGGTCTGGAGTGTCTGATTGTCAAAAATTTTTTTTTATTGTGTTGGTATACATGCCCCTAAAGTATGATGAAATTTTCAGCTATATTCACTGTTTACTTTGTCTGTGGTAGTCGCTAAGGTTCGACGTGTTTTTCTGAGCTCGGCGATTTTTACAATGGAAGAATTGAAAAGTCAAAGAATTTGTATTAAATTTTGCGTAAAAAATGAAATAAAGTGTTGCAAAGTGCAAAAATTCACCAGATATGGCTCCGTGTGACTTTTTCCTATTCCCAAAGTTGAAGAGACCCATGAAAGGACGGCGGTTTTCCTCGATTGAAGAAAATCGCTGAGAGTGCTCAAGGACATATCAAAAAGTGAATATCAAGGGTGCTTCGAAAATTGGAAAAAACGCTGGCATAAGTGTATTATATCTGGGGGGGACTACTTTGAAGGGGACCACATTAATGTAGACGAATAAATAAATATTTTTTGAAAAAACGAAAATTCCGGGTACTTTTTGAACAGACCTCGTATATATATATATATATATATATATATATATATATATATATATATATATATATATATATGTATATGTATATGTATGTATAGTATATATATATATATGTATATATATGTATATGAGCGTTTCTGTAAAAAAAAATACGCATGCATAACCATTTAATATAATTTTTCAACATTAATTCTCACGCCTTTTCCAATAACGTTTTTGTCATTTTGTTTATATGCGATAAACACGATGTACAGCCTATAATAAAGATATTTTTTCTAATTATACTGTATAATAACGTGTTTCCAACTAGTATTTAAATTCATAGGACATTTGACGTTAATTTAGTCTTAGTTATAAAGTTCAATTCGATACTTCCCGTTCAATAAATTTTCTTAGTGCATCCGATGGTCCGCCTACTTTGATTTATAACAGTTCTGTTACCGGAGGAACTTTGCTTCATAATATGAAGGAAGACTTTATAAAACTGACCAAATAGGTTTTTCTATGAAATATAATTAATCACATTGCAAAATTATAATTGAGATTAATTATTTATGAGCCCAAACCTTACGCCCATTATGGGACAGTAATGAACTTAATATTAAATTTATCTAGCATAAACATTCTTGTCGAAGTGTAAATTTTTATTCCCTTTTACCCAAAGGATGGAATTATACCCAGTTTTTTTTGCTTACAGTCTTCTTTAATTGTTAAACTCTAATATGCAATTTCAATTTAATTTTAATACTTTTAATCATTCTAATATTATAACTATTAAAAATAGAAATGAAAATCTTATGCGCTACATTGCTTGAATTAGAATGTTCGGAATTTTTTTTTTCTTATAAATTACAATCTGTCTTAAAGACATTTAGTTCTTAGTTTGACAAATAACATATAATTTTAAAAGGAAAACCCAATGGTTCACCTTTAATTAATGTACTGAATTATATCTTAATTAAATTTTGGTATTGTTATGGTAATAGTATGTAATATTCGAAAGAAAAAATAGTTTTGATAAGTTTTGATAATCCATATGTATTTATATTATGCATTTAATATACATATTGAATCAAATAATTATTTGAAGCAAAATTTGATTAAACTGTTAATGGAGACAAGTTATAATAATATTATGATTCTTACAACGCACCTCGTCATTTTATTATGTTTTTTCGCTGCTTTTCTTGCCCTTTTGCTTTTCAATACGTAAAATTATTTTCTTCGGCTAATATTTTAGTATTCAAGTACTTAGAGATGTATTTGCTTATATAATAATTTACCCTCCTGAAGTTTTAAACATCTGTGTCTATTTTATAACAACATTTTTCAAAATAATGTGATTAGCCATAATAATAATTTTACATTGAATTTTGTAAAAGTTTTAATTTTTATTGATTTATATTAATACATTCTAAGTTTTTTCTTATTATTTGAAATAAAATTTAATAATATTAGAAATTTATAAATATGAGTGCTGGACGTGTATGATTATAGATCACACATTACATAAATTAGAATGCAAGCTGAATTTACTATGTACTTGAATGCAAGCGTCCACATGCTAGCATAAATACAAAGTCTAAAGAATTTTTCAATAGATTTTATGACGAACAAATTGAAATCTATTCTAGTAAGAATTTTATAATTGAACATAGCAATCTTACAATTTGATCCTATAACTTTATCTGCTAATTGAAATGACATTTTAGATAACTCATTCTCTATAACATATTGTTTTAAATTATGTAACGTTTCTAGTAAAATTTTTCTTGCAGTTAAGTGCTTATTTAATAAATATTCGAATTGATTCAATTTCAGAATATCAGAAAGTAAA
Source organism: Ctenocephalides felis (assembly GCF_003426905.1). Taxonomy (NCBI): domain Eukaryota; kingdom Metazoa; phylum Arthropoda; class Insecta; order Siphonaptera; family Pulicidae; genus Ctenocephalides; species Ctenocephalides felis. The sequence goes on from NW_020536684.1 coordinate 5,773, forward strand.
ACATTGGAATATATTGTTATATATATATATATTATTTTGCAATAGTATTCATAACATACCATTTTTAAAATAAAATGTAGTCAATAAATAAAACCTCTTGTTTAAAAATAATTTTAATTTTATGAACCACATGATGGTGCTTGTCCGGTGACATTCAAGAATATTGCGTTAATGACATTCTGAAATATAAAAAATAATAAATAGTTTAAAATAACACTAATTCTATTTTTTTAACTTTCAGGAGGAAATTATGGAAACTTACCAAATCAATGTCCATTCCAGCCAATGCTTGAACGACGCTGCATACAGGTAAGCACTAAAAAAATTTACTTATATTATTTAGGATATAATTATTGTTAAAATTAACTACCACCCAATTTATATAGCTGACATAACACGTATTTAAATAACGATATTATTAGTTTTACGTCACATAAAAAATATTTTATATATTTCAAATAATCCTTGTTAGGGATAAAAAAAAATTCCCCCATTAAAATTTTCCATTACAATCCTTTAAAATTTAAAATTAAAAATAATATATTAGGGTGGTCCTTATTATGGACATTTTTGAAATTCCTTGCTCCCAAGTGCTCAAATGGTTCCAAATTGATAAAAAACAATTCTCTCAAAGTTTTAGCTCTTAATATTGTTTGGAAATAGCATGAACAAATTTTCAATAATTAAAAATGTTTTTAGATATAATTTAGCAAACAAATGAATGAGTTTTAGTCAAAATTTGTCGCTAAGTTATACCTAATTTTTTTTTTAATTTTCAAAATTTTTTCTATGCTATTTCCAAAAGTTTGATTGAATTGCGCACTATCTAAAAGTTAATATTAAGATGTAAAACTTTCAGAGAATTGTTTTTTTATCTTATTTATATATTATTATTTTATATATATATATATATATATATATATATATATAAATTATATTCCTGAATACTTACAATTTGTACTCCCAAATTGCAGAGTAAAGTACTGAGAAATGTTCCTAATAGGCCTTGTAGTTGCTGATATAAAAAAATTGTTTATATAATAATTGCAAATTACGGCAGTTTTAAAATTATATAACTTACCACAAGTAATTGAAGTATGTTAATATTTAATCCAACTGATTCAACGTATTTGATAATATCGCACAAATCAACGCTATTTTTATCAGGACATGGGGCTTTTGGTTCTCCCTGAATAAATTAGAAAAAAATATTTTAATTATAGCAATCGATAAGTAATAAATATTCAGTAGAGTGTTATTAAAATGTATCTTCTCCGTTTTTTACATATTTTGAATAATTTGTTAATGATAATCATTCTAAATTGTAACCATTTGTTAAACATTCGATTATTATGTTTGCATATTCATTATTCATATTATGTTTCATAACTGGAATAGATTATATATAATTTGATAATAGAAAAATACTAATATTTTAACTAGTTATATACATTATTATTTATTAAAAGATTCAGAAAACTAAATCATAATTTTACAAGAACAAATACTTTGAAAAAAATATAGAGAATAGAAAATTTCTGAAAATATAAATGTTCGAATATTAGAAATTTCTTGGATTTTTATTCATTCTTGAACTCGCTATTTGAAAAATATAGGAATCAAAGGTTTTTTAAATCATCGACGTGTTCTCAAAATTGTCCACAAAAAATTGTATTTGCAAATACATACACACACACACATACATCTATTTTCCTAATGTATGCCAAAATGTTTAAAAACCACTGAAACGTCAAAGATATATAAACTTTGACTTACCATTTAATTTAATCATGAAAACTTAACATTTGGCTAAAAAATTATATTGGTCCGACTTAATAAATACAAATTTGTCATAATGTTTGAATATTACAATATCTAAGATTATCTGATAGCATATGCATATATAACGATTTCATTGAACTAATTTTTTTTTATCAAAATAACAAAATTTTTGTATGATCAGAGTAATACTTACAATAAGTGGTACTAGTTTACTTTTAGCAAATTGCATATGAATTGAAATGATAATATTCCTAACTTTTTTATTGGCTTACCTGAACCAAAGCACAAATAACCACTAAAACCAGAATTACTTTTGGAGACAACATTTTTGTTAATTATGACTAAACAATTTTCTTCGAATTTTCACGTTTTGGATACTGATTGAAAGTAAACTGATTTTTCCTCTACTCGTAATGCTTTTTATACTGACCTGCTCAGGTCAACAACTAAAAAACAAAGCTTCAAATCACTTCATTTGAATATGCATGAAAATTTTATTTTCAATTTTACAGAAAATAATAGTTTTAATATCCTAAATAAGTCAACAAAAGCAATTACTGTCTAGTAATTAAAACCTTCATGACCTACGTGAAATTATTTACGCGTCGGTAATACATGATTGCGTTATTTGCGCGCATCATAATTTTAAATTATTTAAATTCAAATTTTTTGTTAGTTATTAAACTGCCGACTAATAATGAGAAATATACATTTAACATATATTATAATGCAAAAAGTCGTTTCTGCGTCGAGCAACACTATTCACGTAATTCGTATGAACATAATTTTCATCAATTTCTTTAGGAATAAATTTAATATCAACGAATTTGGAAAAATATCTTAGGTTAACTCTTAGTCTTTTAATTGTTCAATTTGAAAAAATCATAATCATAAGCTGATTTTTTAAATATGTTAATGAAATTAAACTAATGTTATAGTTTTTTCCATATATATATATATATATATATATATATATATATATATATATATATATATATATATATATATCAGAAAATTACTAAGCTTTGAAAGTTTGACTGTCATGACATGTCGATGGATCCTGTCTACAAACTACAAACGTGGCTTTTTATTATTAGCAAAAAATTGTTTTGATAACTGAAATTTTTTTTCGAGGTAAGGTAAGAAATGCTCTTATAAAACTTATAAATAATCTAATTGATAGTAATGATAGTATAATTCAGCTAGTTGTAGCTTGTAACAATATGATGAATCTCTAATATAAATATAGAGTTTATAAAGTACTTTATCAATAAGGTAATTATAAGTCCGATGTACATATTTTTGGTTTAATTTTTAAATAATTAATATTTTAGGTAATTCATTGTGTAGACAATAAAATTCTTTATTTTACATATTTGGAATTCATATCATTCATACTTCACCATCACTATCAATTTTTTTTCCAAGCTTTATTAAACTATTTTAATAATTATTAATTTGATTCAAATTAGTTTTTTGAAAATGATCTACCAAAAATAGTATTTTGCACGAAATAACCAATTCTAAACATTTTCATTATCAGTAAATCCCCGTTACGACAATTTAGCACGGACCGAATCAAAAATGCGCCTTATGCGAGAAAGCGTATTATTTGCAGGACATGGAATATGTGTTTAGGATCGCAGTATTAAGTACCATTTTATGTCAGATGAAAAATTACATGTTTCCTATATTCGGTAAAACTTTTCATATTAAAACTTCTTAAATGGCACTTCTTTAAATATTAAATTTCCATTTATTAACTTCCCGTAAGGTAAGTTATTGTAATGGGCCGAAAATCGGAATTGAAAATTTTTACATTTCTCGACGTTTTGAAGGTTTCTGAACATTTTGGCATACTTCAAAAAAATGGATGTGTGTGTGTGTATGTATGTATACAATTTTTCGTCCACGTTTTCGGGCGTACGGATCAACCGGTTTGAATGGTTCAAAAATGAATTCGTTTTTGAATTCGATTCCTATTGATAAGAAGATGTGCTGATTAGTTTTTGGCAAAGGCAGGTCCAGCAGTTACGGAGATAAAGAGCAAAGAGTGCAGAAAATAGAAATCAAGTTTTTGAGAGAACGGAGCATCCGATTTGAATGATCTAAAAAAACATTCAATTAGTAATGATTGGGAGAAGTGGTTATTAGTTTAGGCAAAGGCAGGCCCAGCCATTTTGCAAATACGGAGCTAAATGTACAAAAACTGGCAGTTTTTGAGAGAACTAAGCGTCCGATTTAATTGATTAAAAAAACTTTCTGCTTGTCTCAACAAAATAATTGATTTTGGAAAAAAAATTCTGTTTCAACTTTTTTTTAATTTTTTTTTTTTTTTAATTTTTTGTATATCGAAAATAATCCAGATTTTATTTTAAATTCTGACTATAGTTCTAATATACTTTGAACAAATAATTTCAACTTTGCAATTCAGTTTATATAATTCTTATAAATATTAGACAACATTACAATATTAATAATAATCTATTTGAAAACATTCAGTATTCCTCAAACATTTCGTTACGGTACGAGAAGTTCCAGCAATTTGCCTTAAGGCACGATGCCACCCACCCCACTAGTTTTCTTTATCGATCACTCACCTTGCGTGTAAAGGACTTTTAACAATGCTCATTTTAAAGCTTATTTTAAACACTATAAACCTTATTTTATTGAAATTCTTAAAATGTACCGGTCAGTATCTAGATGGCATAGCATGCGGTCTACCTAATGTATTGGATTTTTTTAAAAACTTTTTGGAACATTCCTTTATTAAAACTAGGCTTCCTATCGATATCTGAAATTATTTAAAAAAAACAACGCTTCAGGGCCGGTACAAAATTCAGATTATCTTCAATTGCAAAATTAAGGGTATGATGACCCAAATTCCAAAATATCATGCAAATTGTCACAGTAAAAAAATCGGACCAATAACACTAAAAATAGATACTACATATAACCAAAATATTGTTTTATTCTAATTTATTACTACAGGTAATTGACAAATATTTTATTTACTTTTCTGTATATCATATTTAGTTATTGCATTCAGGTTCTTGTCCACTCACGTCCACAAATATTGTGTTTATTATATTCTGAAATAAAAATTCAATAATAATTATCTTTCTTTACTGCAGAGTTATTTTAAAGTACATTTAAAAAAAACAAATTTCGTAAACAAATAAAAAATCAAAGCTGTAGAATATGTAAAGAAAACTTCAAACGTCGCATTTTTTTCTATTAACCGATTTATATTTTATCTTCTCGAAAAAATAATACGAATATTGATAATTTCAAAAGCCTTTGTAAAAATTAATAAGTAAAGAGATCGATAAATGATAATAAAATATTGGAGTGATCTTAATCATTTAAATTAAACCTATAACTATAAACTAATATTTTACTTATTATTGAGGTTAAAACATTCAAGAGTTAAGTATTTTTACATACCATCTGAACATCTAATCCGAGTAAAGCCTGTACGATGGTGCAAGCGGGTAGACACTAAACATAAAAAATATATATTTAAAACTAAAAATTAAAAATGATTTTTTTATAAATATAACACTTCCACAAATTTCGCGTTTTATTAATATGTAACTTTTAATCTTATATAAGATTATTAACTTACTACTTGAACTCCTGAATTGCAAGCCAAAGTGCTTATAACGCTTCCTGTGAGGTTCTGCAGCTCCTGTAAGTAAAATTCAATTTATTTCTGAGATTTCACTGAATTTTAAAATATAATTATATGTAAACTTACCACAACTAAAGCCAAAGTGGTAATTTCCACACTCTGAGTTGCTAATGCCTTAGTTATTGCACATAAATCAATTCCATCTCGGCTGGAGCATGTGTTCTCTGTTTTACCCTGATAACATAATAATTTATAAAAGAAATTTATAAATAAAAATTATTTTCTTCGTTTTACAAAGATTTCAGACCAAATTCAATATACTTTATTTTGAAAACTGAACAAGTCAGGCACTCTGAAAAATTTTGTCTTCCAACGAAGAAATATTCTCTAAGGCTATGAATACTTAAACATTGATGTAGTTTTAATTAAGCTTCGATTTCATGTTAAAATTGCAATATAATAATTCAATTCTTATATTTTAAATAGTGTATTGTAAAAATATATAACAAGGTATAAAAATTATTTTGCTTTTATGTTTTTTCGCGATTTTTGTTGGAAAATTCAAGAAGCCGATATTTATAGGGTAAGTTCCTTATGACATTAGAAAGCAGCTAAAAAATATTTTGATCATAGTTGAAATAGGTTTTATAATGCACGCATTTGAAGTTTGCAAAAAGTTTCAAATCGTTTTTATGACAAGTTGAATTCTTTTCAATATCTGAAAATAATCTAGTTGACCAACAAAATATGCATTATTTTTTAATTTAAACCGCTTTTTGTGACTTGTGATTAACAAGAACCATCTTGGGCAAATTTGGCATAAGGCTAACAAATATTAATTTAAATTAACAAATATTAATGGATTTTGTTTAAATCATTTCAATAATTCTTAAAAATGTATGCAAAATATATATTGGAATGTTTGGTAGAAACATACAAATATCTTTTTTGAATAATAACGGCTGTGCCATGAGCACTTCTACAACCGTAACATATTGTAATTTTTTATGTATATATCACTAAAATTATATGGCTGATGTAATTTAAATATTCTAGTAAACATCATTACAATTTTAATTTATTTACCTGTACGCAAACGAAAAATGCCAAAATCGTTAGAATGCACAAACTTTTTGCTTTAGAACTCCACATTTTTAATCAAGTTTTTAATCACACTTCCTCTTCAGTAAAATGATATTTGCAACTGAAAAAGTTTATATAAATGGGATAAATTTGCAAATCACTGTTTATTGAATATTTTCTGCAATCTTATTATAATTTGTTTATTGGTAGGAAAAAAACAGTTATCTTCCAGAAGTTTAATTGTTAAAATGCTTTAAATCCCGTAAAATAAACAAAATTAATGACTGTTATAAAAACTTCGCTGCATTTTAATAAAATATTATTATTGCAAGCTTTGGCTTTTAATTTTGAATGCAATCAATTGACTATATTTTCAACATATTAAGCTTAAATAGTGGATATCATAGCCTAATTTAAATCTCTATATTTACTCTGTATAATAAAAAAGGCCCTATCAAAAGGCATAAGCTTATCTCTGCTTTAGTGTTCTATTTATTAGCCTTATTTAAACAATTCATCGTTATCAACTTGTTTTTCAATTCAGAAAATGGAAATTTACATTTTTTACTATCATATAAAATTTAATGTTTTTGTATTGCTATATAAACCAAATAAAGTATTTCCGTGAGCTTATTTTGTTGCAAACACTGTTCGTTTAAAAAGTATTTACAAGATATCACCTATAGGAGAAGGACATTCCCAGTGAATCCTAGAATTTTAATAGAAATAATAAAAATATATTAACAATTATTCAAATGTGAACAATCTGTAATTAAAAGTGAGTATTTTATTTTTACTTAACTTTATAGATGTTTTGGTTCAATCAAGAAATATTGGCGTTGGTGCAACTGCTAACATGCTGTTTTTTGGGCTAATTTTGTTTTTTATACCACTCGATCGTTAAGTTTCTGTAATAACTACAGTCAATACATAATTTTTTATGACTTAAACTTAATTTAAATCTCGAAAAATCTATTTTTGTTTTTTATAACCAGAAGTCTTCAAACCGAACTTTTGCGTAGAATTTATTAGGCTTTTTTAAACGGTTTTTCATATCAGCTTTTGAAACGTCATACAAGACACATTGACCAATCTGGAAATTACGGAATTACAACAGTAATAAATATACAATTTTTAAAGGCCGGAGTTTATATGAACTTCCATCGTTGTATTTTTGGTTATCCAATTTTGATAGCTGTATGGTGCCAAATTGAATACTTAAAACTGTAATAAAGTTAATTAAATTTGATTAATTTTTCAAAAATTATTAAAGCCAAAAAGTAGTTTAACAGCTAACAAAAAAACACGCTTTGAATTTGTCGACTTTTTAAATTTCGAAAGTAATTTTTTTTTTTTTTTAGATTTATCCAAAATCAAGCTTTTTTCAAATAATATGAAAAAACGCCATGCAAGTTTCAAATATTTTCACATGGTTAATGTTGCTTTGTCTAGTTTATTCATGTAGATTAAATAGCTTTACAGTCAAAATTTTAAGCGTTTTTCTTCCATCAATGACTAATAATAATTTTTGTATCAGTTTCAAAACTCATGAAATAATTAAATAAGGAAAAATGATAAAAGCATGAAAATTAATTTTTGCCACTAATGTCTTGGAACTTTTTGTAGTATTCATTGTTGCATTCAATGTGCAAGTGGAAGTTTGATTTATAAAACATGATATATATGGTAAAATATTTTAATAGTTAATTTAATTGCTAATAAATAATAATAAGTCAAAGTACAATTGCAAGGTTTATACTAAAAATATGAATTTTATTACATGGTAGTAGTATATCGACTAGTCTACAAAATTCAATTCGTAATTTTCATAACAAGATTTATTTGTCTAACAAAACATTTAATGGAACATGTGTGCATATGGTTCTAAATCCATGAGCAATATAGAAATCCTTTGTATTTAGATATTGCATGCTGGTGGTTCTCCTGTTACACTAATGATGATGGTATTGATAATGTTCTGCAATAAAAAAAAAGTTTTATATATTTGTAAAAAAATTTAAATAATAATAATTAATTGGATATGTTCAACTAATTTTACTAGAGTAATAGCAAAGGAAATTTGTTATTATAGCTGTAATTTAGTTTTTTTTTTTAATTTTACCAAAAGTTTTGATCTAAAGTAGAAATATTGACAGAATTTTTTCTATTTGTAAAAAAAAATTAAGCATAATCGTAACTTGGCGATTTACCTGAAAATGTTGACTTTTGTATAAAAGTATGTTGAAATTTGGAGAAAAACTAACCAATTTTAGTTAGTCAGATAGTTTTTTAAGTTATTAATGTTAATATTCTTCTTACTTATTTATTAAGTAATAAGTTTAGCAATATACTAGATTCATTCAAATCACTTATTAACCCTGAGCAATTCGAAGAAACCATTTTTAAAAAAATCTGACAACAGCGCACTGAAATTAACCGCTATTAACTGATTTTACGCCTAGATTTTTTTTACATATATATGCGATGAAAAGGTTGTATACCCCCTATATTCCTAGTGTAATTATAATAGCGCCAAAGATTCGAAAAAAAATTATGTGCTTTCAAAAATCTATTTAACTCTCATTTAGTCTAAGTTGTAAATTTCATTGTAAATTAATACTAATTAGTAAGAGATCAAAAAAAAGTTACATAGTAATAGAAACTTAAAATAAAAAGGAAAATACTTGATTAAGTAAATGCATTAAGCCCACTTCCAAATTGCGTTCTAATAAACTTTTGCTACGATTTGGTTTGTGGCCTCAATTTTATTTCGTATGTATTTCTTGGAGATTATACTTATACAATTTTAAGTTCATATTGCTCTTCATATAAAATTAAAATTACTGAAAAATTAAAAAAAGTGATATTTACCACATCAATGCTCAGTTCCATCAAAGCTTGGACAACTGTACATAATGGCACACACTGAAAAATAATATATTTCAAGTGAAAATTTTATTTCAAAATTTGTAATAGTAAAATTTATATTAGTAAAATAAAGTTTGAGAAATATTTAACTAATAATTTAAGAATTTAAGTATAAAAAAAAATCATATGTATATTATATTAATCAGTATACACACCACTTGGACGCCGAGACTGCATACCATAGTACTGACAACCGATCCAAGAAGATTCTGAATTTCTGTTTCAAATAATAATTTTAATTAGTTTTATTAATTTTGATAACTATTAATATTAATTAACTATTAATTGTTATTGTTAAGTTTTTTTATTTGCAAATGTAAAAAAATATTTACCACAATCAAAGCTAAGATGTCAATTTCAACTTCCAGCGATGCCAAAGATCTGAGAACAGCGCACAAATCGATTCCATTATTTGAGCATGTGTTCACTGTTTCACTCTACATAATAAAATGATTATTAATATTAAAACCAGAATACACAAAAATTTCAAATAAAATTTTAATAAAATTTTCAAATTTGTGGAGAATATCAAACGCCAATAGCACAGTTACTTCAGCTTGAGATAAATTAATGATAGTTCTATATTAGTAATTTCAAAGCTTAGCTTGTTCATAAAATATTTGTCATGTTTATTCATCATACATTTATAATAAATACAATATAACTTTAATAATGTTATCTAAATCAGGTATTGCTGAATCAAGACCGAAGAAAAAATTATCTAGTTCAAAGAAGAGAAGCAGCGATTTAAGTATTTCATTTTTAAGATAAATTTTAATATTATATTACGAAAAAAATGATTATACACTGTTATAAAAAAAAACTATTACACATTATACACTGAAGGTTTCGTACAAACCTCTATCAGGAACTAGATTAACACTTTCATTACTTATTTAATAGCATTCAATAAGTATTTTGATATACTTTGTGGAGTGATTATTAACATTTCACAAAGAATATAAACATTTATGCTTTTTTTAATAATATTAAATTTAGAGCATCTTGATGCAAAACTTCGATACAAAAACATGACATAGTAAACGACTTTATACTATAAACAATAATTAACTAATTATATTTCTTAAGTCACATTCAAATTGCACTAGAGTTTAAGGAGTTTAATTAGTAAGTTTTTTTTCTCTAAAATAATATAATAATCTATACACTTACGTTTCAGAGTTATTAATTGAAAGTTTAATTATTTCAGAAATTGTTAAAAAAATAATCAAAACAAAAAAATTTAAACAAGTAGGTATTGCATAAATTCTTTCATAATTTCAAAAATTTTGCTTTTTATATAAATAATTGATATAAATAATTATTACTAATATTGCTAATTAAAAACATTTATATTCGTATTAATTTTGTGCTTTTGAATTTTTATTACTACCTGAGTATAAGCAATAATTGAGAAGAAAACCAAAAGCACTTTTGGAGACAACATTTTCACTGAATTTGAATAAAATACTTATGAAACAATACACAGATTCTATTTGGAACCAGTCAAAAAATTATAACTGTCTGCATCAAAATTGAATGAATTTATACGGAAAGTTTTATTACGTAAATGTCTGCTTAAGCTTTATCAGAAACATAATTTTATTGTACTTGTTGTGAGATTAAGTCGTATAAAAATTGTGTAGTTCACAAAATAATTTGTTTATTTAAGTATCAAGAGCTTCATCAATTACGCGAATTTTGAAGTAGTTTTCATGAGATGATAATTTTTATGTCGATCTCCTGTAATCGCTTTGACGAAGGATTTTTACGCAAACTAATTGTTTGTTCGTAGTAGACGATATTAATTAAGGAATAAGTATTAAGTAATAAGGATTAAGGAATAATAAGTAAGGAATAATAAGTATTAAGGAATACTTAATTTTATCGTGTTTTATCTTTGATTGAGGATGACATTTGTTATGTTTGACGTTTTTTGTAATTGACTGTTCGTTATTGTATATCAGAGAATGTAAATATTTTTTCACACTCAATTATTTTAACTTTTCACAAAATTTCCTGATTACTACTTATTCAGTTGGCAGATGGCTATAATTTCCAGAAGAAAATTATTCCAATTGAGTATAAGCTAAGTATAATTTGCTGGTAATTACTGAAATAAATATAAACTAGGTATAAATTTTTATTATAATAAGATGCTTGAAATTTTGTATATATACAAAATATACATATTGACTATCCATACATTTTTTTAATACAAACGTTTCAGTCAAGCAAAACGACATAGGAGCCGTTCAAATTTTACGTAAGCATTTTAGGGGGGCGGGAGGGTTGTTGATTTGCTTATTTTGGGTTGACATGGGGGGCAGGGGAGTCTGGATGATGATTACGTCATAGGTAGTAGTTTTATTTTTTTACATTAATTGCAAAATGTTTACATAAGCATGGGGGTAGGTGTTAAGAGCTTTGCTTACTTTTGCTGACAAGGGGTGTGGGGGGGGGGAAATAATTGTAATAAATCTGCTTACGTAATACTTGAACGATCCCATAAAAATAAAATTAGCGAATTAGACTTTTTAAACAAAATCGTGAATTGTTTAGTAGAAATTCACTGATCATAGATCATAAATTTAGAAATCATCAGTAAAAACAATATTATAACCGATATTAATTTTACAGACAAAAATTTTTTTCGTATTTTTTATTTGTATTTTTCACTAATTGTGAAATCATCGTACCGATGACGTACTTCTAAATTTTACGTAAACTATAACATATATTTTAATTGTCTCTAATATCCTGCACATTTTTAACAAATAAATAAAATATTATTCACATTCAAATTTTTTGAATAGAATAAAAATGTAATTAGTAATAATAATTATTCTTTTTGGCCCTTCCAATAATTCATGAAATATAAATTATAAGTTCTGAGTAATCATTGTCTAGACTTTAAGAGACACTACTTTTTATAAAAAAAAATATGGCTCTTGTTCCAAAATAAATGACTTTAATATGAATTTTACAAAAACTTTATTATTCATGGAGTTCTATTATTTAAATTATCAATTAATGAGTTTACCCTCTGTATCTGTTAGACAAGTACTTAATGAGTTTTTAGAAAATATCTTATGAATATATAAACCTGCATAAGATAGTTTCTGGTAGAAAGGATGAACTTCAAAAATTTATTTATTTTCAGACATGATTTCAAGCATTTCCCAGCTTGGATAACAAAAATACTAGATTTTTATTAGATATTTATAGTTTATAATGTTTATTCTATAA
>NW_020536685.1:0-33011 GCF_003426905.1 Ctenocephalides felis
TCTGACAACGAAACTGTCATTTATTCCATTGGATGAATTACTAATTGACCAGCACCACAACACTGCTATATATTTATAACGTGTTTTCCTGTATTTTTTAAACTTTGAGGTCAACACTAGGCAGGGAGTGGTGGGGAAACGAGCAAGCGGGGAATTGAAGAGAAACAAAATCACTTGTCATTTTTCATATCATTAAATTTTTATAATGAATAAATTGTTTATATTTTCATACAATGGATTTTTATTTTTATATGCATAACTACTTCCACAATCAAGAAGAGGGAGTAACGAATTCGTTAAGATAAGAGATATCAATAAGTAGGAATGGGAGAGAGACAGCGAAGAGAATTGTTACTAAGAAGAGGGAGTAAAAAATTCGATAAGATAGAGATAAGAGAACCAATAGGTTAGGGATGCGAGAGCAAGAGAAAGAGAGTGAGAGAGAAATTATGTAACAGAGGGAAATAAAGAGATCGTTAAGAGAGAGAAAAGAGATGACGAAGTGTTAGGGGTGAGAAAGAGTGAGAAAAATTATGTAACAGAGAGAAAGAGATTGCTTAGAGAGATATAAAAGATACCGATAAGTTAGGGATGAGAGACGGAGGTAGAGAAATTATGTTACTGAGGGAGATAAGATAAGATATCGCTAAGAAAGATGTAAGAGATATCGATTAGAGCGAAATTAGAAAAGGTTAAGAGATAAGATAAAGTTCAGAGAGAATTAAGATATGACATATGAGATATGATAAGATAAGAAAGCGTGATCAGAAGACCTAAATTGGGTACATGGAGATTATAGGACCAATTCTGCTGCATAACAAAAAAATGTTATGGCAAGGCCATGTTATGAAGAACATTCTATACAAATTCGTTCTAAATATTGACAAAAGCCATGTGGTTTCTGTGCAGTCAGGCATTTTTTTCAGATCTACCTAGACACCGCACAAATGTCAAAAAAAAGATCTTAGATGACAGAGTCTTTCTGACCCAGCTTCGTAACATACGAGTGATGTTGCAGTTTAGGTGTAAAACGCCTGAGCGACCAGCAAATACATTGACAGTGTTCAGTATGATTCAATAGCATAATGTATGGAAGTTGGACCGTAACATGGCATAACATTTTTCTGTTATACGACAGAATCGGTCCCTATGTCTCCTACCAGATTTTATTCGATGAATACTTTTACACTACCCTACTTACTTATTACTACAAAGAAGACAAAAGTACAAATTTCATTCTACTACATTAATTTCTCGCCAGATGTCTCCACATAGATCTCTTCCACCACAAAACCTCACAAACAAAAACCAATACATAGATAAAGCAACACAATAGCCAGCATCCGAAGATGAAATATAACTCTTGCATCGTGTAAACAGTGATGTCATCTTTATTATCCGGTGAAATTTGGCGAATTTTAATTTCAATGCATGGACCAAAGTGTCTTCAAATTCAACAGGAGCCCAGCTTCGCGAATCCTCATCAGGATTTCGTCGAATCTGTCTTTATAGGGGCTCATTAGAGGAATCATGTGGGCCGCTGGTCTTTTGGGTGGACCTGGGTAAAGGATACAGATCATTAGTGTATTTGATTCGATAAGTTGTATTTTTTATAATTATCTTTAATCTTGTCTAATTTATTCTAACAAGGTTTATTTTACCTTTCTTCAGGATGTGCACTAATTTTTTGTGCTCCTCCATTAATTGAACCTGATAAAAGCGACACATCCATCTCGTGAATAACATTGCGGAGTCCTGAATTAAAAAAAATAGGTACTTAGGATTAAATACTTAAATATGTTAGTGCTTAGATGGTTTGGTGTCAAGGGACTCAAGTACAAAAGTGCTTAGATATTTGGATAATATCTAAGCATAGATACATAGGTGCTTAAGTATCTTGTTACTAATATTTTTGGTTTCTGGACTATTTAGATATTTTTGTGATTAGATACTTTTACAACTAGGTAATTAAGGTGTTGCTTAGCTACATATAAAACTAGATATTTAGAAACTTTAATACAATAGTATCAAGTAATTGAATGAACTGGATTGTCAGATGTGAAGTTACTCTACCTTACCCTTTTGAATGCAACTCTTCTCATCCCCTGTTCAGGACTATCCACAATGTCCAGTCTTTCATAAAGCTTCTTATAAACTTTAGGAGCTCCTTCAGCCAATGCAATATCCGCCAATATATCCTTGAACACACCAATTGTGACAATTCTCAAATCACTATCAGCCAACTCCTCCAAACTATTAAAATCATTCGAAATCTCACTGGTCATCAAGTGTTCCACCATGGTAGCTTGGTAACTCAGACTGTTGATCATGGAGTAGAAGATCCAGCCTCCAAAAATGCATCTTTCATAGTTAAAATTACGAGGATTGCTGGATACCATTAAAGATACTCCAAAAATCATTAAACTTATCTCTAAGTAAGATAGTTTTTGGATTTTATTAGTTCTGATTTTGATAAATGCAAGTTGCAGGATGTACCAAATTATAACCAGTAGGAAGAATGTTATCCCGAAACAGATACTGACTTCTAACTCGAAAATTTTAAAGAACGATATAGCGATTGCTGGCTCCATTTTAGGTGTCAGGAAACTAAAACCGATTTCGGTTACTGGTAAGAGAAAGTCAGAGTTTACTTGTCCGTAATCATTTATTGGACGCAGATTTCCTAATATGTCAGCTAAGTTCTCCTCCACGTGCCTCAGGGATCCCGTCGAGCTACCATTTTCTGAAATGGTGCCAAAATCTTTGCCATCTTTTGGCGAGTAGTAAATTGGATCAAAATTGACAGTTTGAGACAAAATATGAATCAATTCACCATCGGTTTTTGTGTATTTTTTTATTGTGCCGTTTATTATAATGTCAGGAACTACACTAGCAGGGTATTCGTAAATACAGACTTTTAGAGGATACTTGTGGACGTTTTTCATGCGTTGACCTAAAGTTTTGAACAAATCTAATGTTAGGGATGATGGTCCGGTTATACGTTGATTAAATACGCGTCCACGGATATTGTTTTGAAGTAGAAAGGGGTTGTAGAAGGAGATCAAGAACATAGAATCTTCTTTGGTGTTGTTGGGATGCACAGGTTGCAATCCTTGGTTTATATTGAAGTTTTCATTTGTGTGCAAAACGAACTTTTTATTTTTGACGTTCTGGTTACAAATTTCGTCCTTTTGATTGCAATTAAACTTGTCACCATTCTGCTGATAGTTATGGAAACCTTGTTCATTTTTCTTTCCTTTGAAGATATTTTGTTTTTGACCAACACGATTCATATTAGTTTCAACTTCTTGCACTTTTATGCTATTTTTCAGATAATCTCGACCAAGCAGAACTTGTTTATTGATTTTTGCTTCTTGTTTATAACTTGACATCAACTTTTTACTGCTTGTTCTTGCATCATTATTATGCTTTGTATCCTGCCTGATATAATGAGTGACCTCACCATCATTCTTGGACACCAAAAAGTGTCCATCTCCTCGAAAACCGTGGACAACTACCACATTGATCATGTTGTAGTGGTGCCAGCTCGACTTTAAAATTTCTTCCACGGCTTCTGGAGAGCTGTTGACTAGGACGACCACAAATTTGGATGTCTGATCAACATCCGAGATACGTTTTATTCGGAAAATTGATGCTTTGGCGGTGTCAGTGATTATGACGAACCCGTCGAAGATCTTGGGTCTGAAGAGGGTCTTTTTGGGGGGTGGTATCTTTTCGTCCCTGGTGGAACAAAAGTAAAAATTAGAGTTTTAGAATGTTAGAAGATATTTTTTACTTACCACGTCAAAGCGAAATACATTATTGGAAATGATATGTTGCTCAGACTGCATTTCAGAAGTTCCAAACCGAATTCGAAGGAGCTGTCTTTTATTCCAAACATCACATTTGTTTGTTTATCCTGGAAAAAAATAGAACAACAGTTAATAAATTTTTAAGTGCGTCAATAACGTATCTAATTACTTCAACACTTTGGAGGTTAAATAGTTATGTACCAGAGTAATCAAATTATATACAAAAGTACTTGGGTACTTTTATATTCATATACTGAACATAGAATTTATTACTTCATTAAACCTTGCATAACTTCTAAACCATTTGATTAATATAAATGAAACATTCGGGGAAATTGCTGCAAATTAAACAATATTATCTATCATCATTACACTCTACAACTTTGTATACTTAAAATTTAATTAAATACCTCGAAAAATTCCCACGTAAACTTCCAAAATGTCTCCACTGTCTTCGTACAGTATCCCACTTCTCGTACTGAGAAAATGGCGTCCGAAATCAAGATGGAGTCGAAACCGCTTTCGGCCATTTTGAAAAATCCAATCCATAATAAAATTGACAAAAAGTTAATAAAATGCATTCTGAAACGAATCTCTGATAGATTGCACTTGAATTGCCAACATTTTTTTTTATTTTTATATATAATTATTCATACGTTCAGGAATATGAGATTATCGAAACTTTTTTTTTAATTAAATACTCACTGAAAATAAATTCACTAAATATATTATATTCACTAAAAATTAGTCTTTTAATGTCGTTTTCTTAAAATGAGCGATTTTAAATATTCAAAAACCGTTCGAAAGATATTTGTTAAGAATCGTGCTGATTAGTTGCTGATAAAGATCGGTTAGACCGTTTCTTCTTGGTTAACTGTTAAATTTTTTTTCGATGATTTTCATGATTTTTTTTAACGATAAATATTTTGCCTTACGATAAGTACTTTGATTTTAAAAAGTTGACAAATTTTGGAAAATGAGCAGCGCTCTTTTGACATGAGACTAAAGTAGTGCTTTCATCGACGTTTTCTCAAAATTTTATTCCCGATTTCGAAAATTTAACTCTCGTTGGTTAATTTTTTTACATGATCGGCTGAACAGTTTTTTTGGAATTAGCAGGGAGGTGCAAAATTATTTATCCTTATTTTAGCCTGAAATTGCGAATCGATTTTAAAAATTCGACTAGAATATTCGAAAGATATTTGGAAATAATGCTGATCAGTTTTTTACAAAGATCTGCCAAGGCGTTTCTTTGTAATTGATAGTTAAAATCATGTTTATTCTGCGATTTTAATGAATCTTTGCATAACGGTAGAGTGCATGGATCTATTGAACAGTCTACAATAGTTTTTTTATATTATGACCCCTGTAGCAACTTGGTATACTCATAAATCAATATATTAATAACTTATTGATGCAACTTAAGGCAAAATGCCACTCACACCTAGTTATTAACTTCCTGTATAGTAAGTTATTGTAATCGTCCAAAAAACGAAAATGAAAATTTTTGTATATCTTCACGTTTCAGAAATTTCTGAACATTTTGGCATAACTTAGAAAAATTGATGTTTGTGTATGTATGTATGGATACTATTTTTCGTTCACATTTTCGGGCGCACGGTTCAACCGATTTGAATGATTCAAAAAACAATCGATTCTTATTGATAGGGATATGTTTTGATTAGTTTTTAGCGAAGGCAGGTCCAGCCGTTTCAGATCTACGGAGTGCAGAAAAGGAAAATCGAATTTCTGAGAGAATGGAGCATTCGATTTGAATGGTCTAAAAAACATTCAATTCGTAATGATGCGGAGAAGTGGTGATTAGTTTTTGGCAAGAGCAGATCCAGCCGTTTCGGAGATACCGAGTAAAATGTGCATAAAATGGAAGTTTTTGAAAGAACTAAGCATCCTATTTGAATGATTCAAAGAACTCGCTGCTTTGTGTTGACATAACAACTGCTTTGGGGGAAAAATATTTTACTTTTTTTTTTTAAAAGAATTTTTTTTTTGTATATCAATAATAATTCAGATTTTAATTTTATTTCCTTCAGTTCAAATTTAGTTTATATAATTCTTATAAATATTAGACAATATTACAATATTTATAATAATCTATTTAATAACATTTAATATTCCTCGAACATTTGTTTACTGTACAGGAACTTCCAGCAATTTGCCCTAAGGCACGATGCCATACACCACTAGTTAGTTTATCACTTCATATTAACACACGTGATGCACTTTCACTAAAATAACCACTAAATCACCAAAACTTAAACACCTAATTCGTGTGATTTCCAGAAAATGCGTATGCATTTTGTTATTGGACTTTTAGGACTAGATAATAAAACATAATTACATGTTATATATAATTTCAAATAATTGTGAGGAAAATATAAAAGGCTTGTTTATACAACGTGCAAATCAATTTTAATATTTAATCACATGTCTACATACAAGTAAGTAACACTCATTAACGTATATGTTACGTGTTTCTCTCTTTCTCTCTGCATATATGTGTATATCTTTTTCTCTATAAATATTTCCTTAAGTTTTTCCTCTATTGAATAATGCGATATTATTATTTAGTATGTAACTGTTTGTTTAGCCCCCACCTCCTCTATCGTAAGACAAATTTCCCATGTTCACGTGTCCTGTATGAGTAAATATTTATATATATGTTATTTAGTTGCGACACTATTTATTATATTCCCAGAAGTGGAGTTCATGTTTTCACCAGAAAATCCGATTTGCTAAATTTCTGTATCTTCGACGATATGAATTTTTTGTGACCAAAATTGGAAAAAGTATGTGTGTGTGTGGGTGCCAGTTTTGGCTTTTCGTGGATGTTTTCTCAAAAACGGTTGCACCGACTTGAAAAGCCATTCGATTAAACTGGTTGAGGACTCTAGCGCTGGTTAGTTTTATGAGATGATCAGCCAAGTCAGTTCTTTGAAATTGGCAGGAATACAAATTTTTGGCCACGTACTTTTTTAGGAGATATTTTTATAAATCATCATATTTATTAAATTATTTTAAAACTACAAAAAAGACTGCAATATGTGCATTATACTTTTCAATTTCCCACCAGAAGTCTACTCTTGGACATCCTCCACCATATAACTTCCGCCATGAAAACTAATGCAAAGATGGCGCAGCACAGTAGCCAACATCCAAAGATGAAACTCAACTCCTGCATCGTGTAGACAGCGATGTCATCATCATCATCCGGTGAATATTTGGCAAATTTTATTTCTAACGAATTGAAAAAAGTGGCTACGAATTTCAGCAGGATACCACTTTCGCGAATATTCATCAGGACTTGGTTGAATCTGTCTTTGTAGGGGCTCATTAGGGGGACCATGTGGGCGGAGAATCTGCTAGGAGGACCTGGGTAAAAGACACAGATAATTGGTAAAAAATGTTGTATTTTTTATGTTTTCTTGTTGTCTTATTTATTTTACCTTGCTTCAAGACGTGCACAAACATGTTTTTTTGCTCCATTAACCGCACCTGGTAAAGGCGACATAACCACTTGGTATGTAACATTGCGGAGTCCTGAAATAAAAAAGGACTTAGGCACTTATCTAATCTTTTATTTAGATAATAAGACTTGGATAAACTGTTACCCTTACCCTCTTGATTGTAACTCTCTTTATCCCCTCTTCAACATTTTCCACAATGTCCAATTTCTCATACAGCTTTTTATAAACCTCTGGAGCCCCTTCAGCCAATGCAATGTCCTCCAAAATATCCTTGTAAACGCTAATAGTGACAATTCTCAAATCACTATTAGCCAGCTCCTCCAAACTTCTTAAATCATTCGAAATCTTACTGCTCATCAAATGCTCCACCATGGTGGCTTGGTAACTCAGACTTTTGATCATGGAATAGAAGATCCAGCCTCCAAGAATGCATCTTTCGAAGTTTAAATTACGAGTATTCCTCGACACCATTAAAGAAAATCCAAATATCATCAGACTTACTTCTAGATAAGACAATTTCTGGATTTTTTTGGGAGTGAATTGGATAAACACAAGTTGTAGGATGTACCAGAAGACGACGACAAGAAAAAATGTTATCCCGAAACAGATATTGACTTCGAAATCGAAAATTTTGAGGAACGATATAGCGTTTTCTGGTTCCATTTTAGGTGCCATAAAACTGAAACCGATTTCGGTTACTGGAAATAGAAAATCAGAGTTTACTTGGCCGTAATCGTTCACTGGACGCGGGTTTCCTAATATGTCAGCGAAGTTTTTTTCTATTTCTCTAAGGGAACCTGTTGGATTACCATTTTCTGTGCCAAAAATTTTACCATCCTCGGGCGAGTAGTAATATGGATCAAAATTCATAGTTTGCACCAAAATTTTAGTCAATTCACCATCGATTGATGTGAATTTTTTTTTGGTGCTGTTTTTCATCTTAGGAGCTACTATAGTATTGTATTTATAAATGCAAATTTTCAAAGGATATTTGTGAACGTTGTTCATACGTTGGCGTAAAGTTTTGAAGAAATCTGAAGTTAAGGATGATTGATCTGTTATTGGTTGGTTGAAGATCCGTCCACGGATGTTGTTCTGAAGAAGAAATGGGTTGTAGAAGGTAATGAAAAACATATAATTCACTTTATTTTTATTTAGTTCACGTTGCAATTTCACACTGAAGTCTTGATTTGTATCCAAAAGGACGTTTTTATGCTCCAAACTTTCCTGATCTATATTTTTGATGTCTTCGTTACAAATAACAGTTTCAAGAAAGCCCTCCTGGTTCTGGCCTGCACAATTCAATGTGCAGTTGTCATATCCAAATTTGCAACCGCTCTGCAGGTAATTATTATCAATTTGTAATTCAGATGCTTTCAATTTTTGGTCATTCACCAAATTATTCTTAACTGGCATCTGATATCCTCTATTTTTTCTTACAATCAGTCTATCATTAGTATGCTTCGTAGCCCATTTACTATATAAAATCCCTATATTCTCCATGGCTTTATGACCGTTTTTGGGTATAAAAAATCGCTCATCATTCCGAAAACCGTGGACAACCACCACATTGATCATGTTATAGTGGTGCCAGCTCGTCTTCAAAATTTCTTCCACGTCTTCTGAAGACCCATCGACTAGGACGACCACGATTTTGGAGGTCTGATCAACTTCCGAAATGCTTTTTATCCGGAAAATTGATGTTTTGGCGTTGTCAGTGATTATGACGAACCCTTCTGAGATCTTGGACCTGACGAATGTTTTGAAGGGCGGAATTTTTTCATCCCTGGTGGAAAAAGAACAGGGATTAAGTGGGTTTGGCATTAGATGTGATTTTGCACTTACCACTTCAAAGTGAAATACTTTATTGGAATTGTTATGTTGCTCATACTGCATTTCAGAAGTTCCAAACCGAATTCGAAGGAGGTGTCTTTGATTCCCAATATTACGTTTGTACGTTTATTCTAAAAAAACAGAAAAAATTAAATTATACAAATTTGCACTAAATTAAATACTGAATGATGTTGTTTGGTATATTAAAATGCAACATCAACTCGGAATTCTGCAAAAATTGGGCACTTAGTCTGAACTTCATTCAAGTGCTCTACTTACCCATGCCATTTGTAAAACCTAAACCATTTTATTAATATGAACAATGTATTTGAGAAATTGCTTCTAATTAAAAAACATACAACTTTGTCTAACATTATAAGCTATACAACAACACTGTTAACTCTACGTTTAATTAAATACCTCGAAGAATTTCCACGTGAACTTCCAAAATGTCTCCACTGTGTTCGTACAGTATCCCACTTCTCGTACTGAGAAAATGGCGTCCGAAATCAAGATGGCGTCGAAACCGCTTTCGACCATTGTGAAAAATCCAATCGATAACAAAATTAATAAAAACTTTGTGAAATGCATTCTAAAACACTTCTAGTTTACATATATACGTTTCAGTTTTACTCCGATTTGTTAAATTAAGCGACTCCGGAACGTTTTTAGGGATGATTTATTTTGAAATATAAATTATATATATATGTGTGTGTGTGTATATGTGTATGTGTGTGTCTCTGTGTTTTCTTTATCTCGATGTGAAGGTTCCATAAGATTTTTTTGAAAAATAAGAATTTTACTTTTGTTTTTGTTTTGATGATTTTGAAGTTTGTGAATTGTATATAATAATATAAAGACATGTTGTACAATATAAAAATCAATCTTAATCTTTTATCATGTGTATTCATGCACGTACGTAACAATCGTTAACGTATATGTTACGTGCATGTGACACTTACAATTTGACAAGTGTCTATTTCTCACCCCCTTTGTGTCTAGCTGTATGTGACCCTCCTCTATCTTTGTGTGTGCATCTCTTTCTATCCTTTGTGTCTATATATGTCCCTCTCGCTCTCCCTCTGTGCTTCTTTCTCATTCCCTCTCTCTCTTCCCCGTCGAGTGTTTTGCTCAATTGAATAACGCTATATTATTATATGGTAGGTAATTGTAGAGAGGGCTTTTCCCTTAATTGCTTATTTGCTTTACCCGCGCCTCCCCTATCAATTCGAGTGATAAATTTCCCTTGTTTACATGTCTCACATTATATTTATATGATAATCATGTCCTGTATATGTGTATATATGTGTATGTATATATATATATATATATATATATATATATATATATATACTAGATGACCTGAGAGACGTTGTCCTGTACTCATGTCTACAATTCAAAAGTTCCAGATTTTTTATATCTATCCTATATTTTTTAATATCCTATTTGATGTCTTGCCTTTGTGATTCATTTATAGTCTTAGCATAAGCAGTATAAGAAATTCAGCAAAAAATAATACAGTATCTGAGGTAAAAGAAAAATATCACACTTGATTTTACTACACAACATAATTGCTTCTATAATTTTCATAATCTCGTACGATATATTAGTCTGCTTTTTGGAAATTATAATTTCTTAAATACATTTTTCTTACTAATAATTTAATAAACATTATTATTTAAGTTTAAATCTTAGGTGAATGAATTAGTAAAATCTAGTTCATATGTGCACTAATCAATCTAAGATCAATTTGCTAAATATTCCATATCCAATGCCAAACAAATGAATTTTTGAAAGATGAAACAAAATTCTAAATCATTTTTTTAATAAGTAGAAATATTTTTTTGTATTGTTAAATAATTTAGTAAACTAAAATTCGACATACATAAGTTTAAAAAAATAATGTATATGCAATTCTGGACTTATTGCATTATTTATTAAACTGAATTATATAATTTCATCTGCCAAGCATATACTGTTGACTGTATCTTATATTATTTTAATGTAGACATTTCATTTTTCTTATTCATAATCATGAATTTATTTTATTCTAATATTGTTCAGGGTCATAAGTGAATTGAAATTTTTGGCAGGTGACAGTTTTCATTTGTTTTCAATGCCAAAGATGTCTCAAATATTTTCATTGTCAAATAATGACATGTCGTCTTTTGCAATTTTTTCCATTATTTCTACAATATCACTATATTTTTATAATCATTTACATCCTAAAAAATTCCCTTAACAAACTTAAGAAAGATTTATCAAAACCTGAATAATCGTTTAGAAGGAGTATATTTACATACATTATTACAGAAGAATTTTTTTATACAGTGGTATATTTTGTCAATTACAATAATTGAAATGAGTAAATAATTTGTAATAATTCAAGAAAAAAATAGTAATAGTAAACTAATCCAAATACACTTACAATTTAGCATCCTTAATTAATGATACACTATTGTGTCTTGGTATTAAGATGTGCACTATTGTAAAATCTATATAATTTGGCACTACAACAGAACACACTAATAAATATGTATAATATTTATTAAGTTATCGAAAATGTGTGACATATAAATATATAAATATATTTGTCATAAACGTTTGCCCATGTGTAATAGAAGGCAACAATGGAATTTTGTCATTGACAAGCTATTCAAAAACCGGATAAATTGATTTGAATGATTAATGAAAATATTTGATTCCTATTGATGAGGAGACGTGCTGATTAGTTTTTGGTAAAGGTAGGCCCAGCTGTTTCAAAATACGGGGCAAAAATAGTCAAAAATAGTCAAAAATACAGTTTTTGAGGGAATTGTTTTTGTTCAGAGATGTCAAGTTGTTGCTTTTATTTAGAACCTTGTCACCATGTAATCGGATAAACAATTCTTCAACAAACCTTTTGAACAAGTTCTCTTCTAAGTGAAGAATTTTATGGTTAAAAAAATCTGTGTTTTGGTTTAAATTGTTCATATGGTCTGTGATCATAGTTTTAAATTGTTTTTTGGATTATTGTTGTGTTGAATTATTTTTGTGTTGATGTAGGCGTTTGCTCAGATTTTGTCTTGTCTCGCCTAAGTAAATAAGTTTGCAGTCTGTACATTTTATTCGATAAACTAAATTTCTGATGCTGTCTGAATTAAATTTTGACTTGACTTTAGTAAAAATGTAGTTAAGGATTGCATCACAATTACATACCAACAATAGGCCACAATGCTGAAGTAATTTTTCCACAAAAATTATAATTCCTTTTTGAAGCTTAAATTTAACTTCAAAACAAGTTATTTTTGATAAAGGCTTGATATAACAAGTAAAGCTGTAAAATTAAAAAATATGACTTTCAAAATACAAAATCTTCTAACGATTGTCAATTTTTTAAAAATTGATTGATGTTTGTAACATGAATTTTTTTCCATAATGTTGTGGCGTAGTTCTCTGGCTAATGAGGTTGGATGATCTTTGAAGCGGCTTTGTACTTGTCTGAATGTCTTTGTATTTCATCGTTTATTGTGTTCATATCGGCGTCTTTATCTTCAACTAATTTGGATAGTACTTAAGGGCTTTCTTACATTCTTTTGTATTTTGTTTTGGCATCTTTGAATTTTTATTACGTTTGATTTGGAAACTGATCTTCCATGGTTGTATACCGTAGGTCCAAATTGGCTTAATAATAGATTTGTACCAGTAAATGAAAAAGTATAATAGAGGGAAAAAACTATTTGTTCAAAATTAAATTTAAATAACAATCTTGAATCACTAATTGATCATTTTAATTGAGAATTTATTTTTGTAACTTCTAAAGCATTCGATCAATATAAATGATGTGTGAAACTAATATTTTGAAAATTTAATATTCTCCGACATTGTCATTTACCACAAATCCATTAAATCTTCTGTAGCTTTGAAACCATTCGATTAATATTGATAAGGTAAGAGACAAATTTGGTCTAAATTAATTTATCTACAACATTGGGTAACAACATAAGACTCTAGAGCAACTCGGTATACCTTAAAACTCGGTCTAAGAAAAGATCACGTGGTAATTAAGCTGAAATATCCTTCACAGCATAACCTCAAAACAGAACTATCAAAAGGTGTAAATAAATAAAAAACACTTCAAATAGAGTCTTATATTAATATTTATTCATTTTTTCATTGCGTCTTCTTCATCACTCCATTACCAACTCCATAAGCCCTCTTGGCAGTCCCATTGGAAGCCCCCTTGGTCCCATTCATCAGCTTCATCTCTCTCAATTCCTTCGCACAACTAACGAAAGTCTCCGGCTTCTTCACAAGAATCCTTCTAATTACATAACCTAAAACTAAAACGGCCCCCATAAGTCCTCCGAGCCACACCAGAAGCACGTCCCACATGAAGAGCACAAGGGGGCTCATGTCTCTGGCTTTGGATCTTAGATGGCGCGTTCCTTTATGTCGCATCGAGTACTCGCACCACCATACTGCTTCGTCCAAGGGGGCCATCGGGCGGTCGCGGAATCTTTTGGAGCGGAGGGTCATGTTGTCTTGGTAACTGGAAGGAAAAGATCAGGTAGTTGATTGTTGATGTGTTGGTATGAATGGTAAGGGGATATGTTCATAGTGAATGAATAGATAGTGAAATAAATATTTTGTTGTGCTGGTCGAAATGGTCTGACCAGCTCGTTAAAATTTGATATATTTTATCTAAAAAAAAATATCTCTAGTTGATTATTCTCTGTTTTATTCAAAAAGCAAATTATATACTTTGGTAAGCCAGTGTTACTAACCCTTTGTTAGTAAGTATATAGGTATACGAGATTTTTGGTAATTTTGTATTCACCAGTGCTTACCAACTCTTAGCAATTAAGCACAACTAAAAAAGATAAAAAAAAAGTATGACAGTGTTACCAACCTTTGGTTATTCAACATACGTCCCAATTTATCTACAATTTCTTCTTCGGTGACAGATATGATGAGTATTTGTTCAGCAACGCCGGCGTCTACTGCTTTTTTAGCATTCTGAAATAAAAGAAAATGATAATTGAAATAAAATTTTGATCTGTATAAAGCCTAAATAAATAAACAAGTTTTTGCCAAGAAATCCTATTTGTTTTTTCGATGTTTCTGAAGAGATTGACACCAAAATTTGCCCAAAACCCTACTGCAGTTTCTTTGACGTGAAAACTTCATATTCATCTTATATATATATAAAAATATATATGTCGGGTTTTTCTTCCTAGATATATCTCCAGAACGCACGAACCGATTTTGACAATTTTGCATTCGTTGGAAAGGTCACGGCCCCGCAAGGTTTATATCTAAGAAAATTAGTGGTGCATTGCATCATGCCCTAATGCAAATTGCTGGAACTTCACGCATCGTAATTAAAAATTCGAGTAAAGACATTGGTGAGAATAATCAGAATTATGTCTGGTTAAGTCAACGAGCAATTCTTGCCGCAAACAATAGTTATGTACACGCACTGAATTTCACCATTCAATCGAAAATTGCGGGCGATTTGGTGACATACCAATGATTCCGACTGGTCCTCCGTTTGACTTTAAACGATTGCAATTTCCAGTTCGCCTTGCGTTCGCAATAACAATTTATCCCGCCAATCGCTTAGTATTTGCGGGATAAATTTCAAATAGATTGTTTATAAAATCATTGTTTTTCAAATGGGCAGTTATACATTGCCTGTTCACGAGTTGGAAAACCATCCGCTTTGTTTGTGTTAACGTTAGACCAAAAAACAAAAAATGTGGTTTACCAAAAAGCACTTCAATGAAACGGATAATTTGCGGATTCACTTTCATTTACTTAGAGAAGTTCAACTAAAAAACACTTCATTTTTGTAATCGAAATAAATTCATTACTGTTGTATAATAAAATCAAATTTTTCCTTCTCAAATATAAAACAAACAAATTTCTTCATCTTTCTCACGAAACCATCTGGTGGCGAAACGGAGTTCGTCGGGTTTGCTAGTTATTTTATAAATTTCTTTTTTTTCACCTTACCGTAAATTGATCAGCGAAAAAAGGAATCCCCAACAAGGGCACCCCGTGCCAAGTAGCCTCCTGTGTGCTCAAAAGACCACAATGGGACATAAACAGAACCGTTTTGGGATGACCTGGATGAAAAGAGAACCTCAGGTTAAATTATCTATAACAATTCAGTATTATTTTACCCAAAACGTCGTTCTGGGATGCCCATTTGGTGACCATAACGTTTTTGGAGACTTTCAAATCAGTTCTATCGATTTTCCATAAAAAGTGGTAGTCTGGGAATTTGGCCAGAGCTCTCACGAACATCTGGACTTTTTCTTCACCCATCATGTTGCTCCTCACGTTGGTTCCTAGACTGAAGTAGACTACTCCCTTTTTGGCGCCGTTGAAAAAGTTGTTGATGTTCTAAAGTAATCGATAATTGACATATTTAATAAATATGTCATTCCTAAACAATAAAAATGATATTTATCATAATGATACCCTCACCTCTGGTAGTTTCTTTGGTTCCTTAACCTGCAACCCCCCAACTTGGATAACATTAGGCAACAGCAACTCCGGCAAATCCATTCCTGAATGACTATTAACCAGCACCAGGTCAATCTCTCTCTCCAAATCTCCAATAAAGGGAAGATCTTGTCCAAAAACCTCTCTGGCCATTGGATCCAAAATGTTCATGGTCCTCCTTCTGTTCCTATAATCCATGAAGTAGTAGAAAAGATTCAGAGACCTCTGCCAGAAGGACATGTCTCCAGAGAAGTCCGTGGAGTAGTAGGGGATTAGGGATGGGACTTGGGGATTTCCGAGGATGTCGTAGGTGTTTGGGGGTGTCATGAAGGGGCTTATACCTGGTGAAAGAAATTTGATTGTTGTATTGGATTTTTGAAACTAGGTTGTGCTAAAATGAGCCACTGGTGTCAATTTTTCTTACCAATAATGGGTGGGTAATTAAATTTATGTGCAAAACCCAAAATATCCGGCAAACCAGTATATTCAAAAAGAATCAGATCAAATTTGAAGTCACTCGGATAATCCATCAGCTGTTGGAAACCTTTTGTTTTCGAAACGATTTTAAATAACATCACAAAATAGTTGGTCAGCATCTCCATTCCTCCCAAGACAGTTTTTGCTTGGAATTTCTCAGGGTCTACACTGAGGAACACCTTTTCGACCTCTTCGTAGACCCCTTCCATAAGGATGTAATTGAGGTTAGGTGTAGGTGGGTCGTCTACGTCTACACTGAGAGCTGTCACGTTGTAACCTGCCATGGCGAGGGATGACATTATCGAACGGTTCCTGGGGAAAGAAATGAAGTTTTAATTGGATTATACTTTTTGCCTTTTTTATTGATAAAATCGTATTATACTTCTCAAGACCTTTCAAACAATACTCCACATGCCATAAAAATTTTATGTAAATATTTTGAAGTAAAACTTCTTTAGATTTGTTTACTATAAATGCAATAAAAGTATAAATGGTGATACTTATCACATTTTTATTGATAAAATCGTATTATAATTTTCAAGACCTTTCAAACGATACCCCACATGCCGTGAAAATATTATGTAAATATTTTAAAGAGAAACTTCTTTAGACTCGTTTGCTATAAGTGCAATGAAAGTATAAATTTTTATACTTATCACATTTTATTGATCAAATCGTATCATACTTTTCAAGATTTTTCAAACGATACCCCACATGCCATGAAAATTTTATGTAAATATTTTGAAGAGTAGATTCGTTTACTATAAGTGCAATAAATGTATAAATGATGATACTTATCTCCTTTTTAGTGATAATCATAATATACTTCTCAAGACCTTTCATACGATAACCCACATGCCATAAATTTTTTTTATAAATATTTTGAAGTAAAACTTCTTTAGATTCGTTTACTATAAGTTCAATGAAAGTATAAATGATGATACATATCACATTTTTATTATTAAAATTGTATTATACTTCTCAAGACCTTTCAAACGATACCCCACATGCATTGAAAATTATATTTAGATATTTTGAAGTAAAACTTCTTTAGGTTCGTTTACTATAAGTGCAATAAAAGTATGAATAGTGATACTTATTACGATTTTTATTGATAAAATTGTATTATACTTCTCAAGACCTTTCAAACGATACCCCACATTTTGAAGTAAAACTTCTTTAGATTCGTTTACTATAAATGCATAAAAGTATAAAAAGTGAAATCGTATTATACTTCTCGAGATCTTTCAAACGATATTCCATATGTCATAAATTACATTCCAATTTTTTGAAGTAAAACTTCTTTATTCCCGTTCACTTCAAATCCATAAAAAATGCAATAGAGGTGCATATTTTTGATAAATATCCGTACATTTTGTGTCTTGATCATAGTATATTTATACAAAATGTAAGAAGCTTTTGCACAGTTGTCAAAAAACTGCAGAAAATCAAAATTGTACTCCAATATTCGAATTCTATTCAAAAAGACCTTTCAAATGATACCTTACATGCTATTAAAAATCAATCTTAATTTTTTGAAGTAAAACTTCTTCAGTCCCGTTTACTACAAGTTAATAAAAAATGCAATTGTAATGTATATTTTTGATGAATATCCTTAAATTCTTGTGTGTTGATTATAGTATAATTGCACAAAAGTTTTGCACCTATTTTTTTCATGTTGAATATTCAATGTTAGAATATAATGATATGAACTTTTGCACAATTTTCCAAAAAATGCACAAAATTAAAATTGTACTCCAATATTCGAATACTATCCATAAAGACCTATCAAATGATACCCTACACGCTATTAAAACTCGATCTTAATTTTTTTAAGTAAAACTTCTTTAGTCCCGTTTACTACAAGTTCATAAAAATGCAATAAAGATGCATACTTCCGTTAAATACCCTTAAATTTTTGTATTATTTATAGTATATTTGTACAAAAGTTTTACACCATTATTTGTACAAAAGTTTACCACAAATTTTAATATTTATTGCAGAACATTTAACATTTTGATATATTTTAATAAAATGTTGGTAATATTTATCACATTTTTATTTATATAATTATTTTTTTATGAAAATTTTATTCCTCTCCTTGAGGCCTTTCAAATGATACCCAACAAGCAATTAAAAAATTTCAAAAATTTCGAAGTAAAACTTCATTAGACTTAAATTTAAAATGAACTAGGCGTAAGTAGCATTTTGCTTTAAAGCGAGAATGTAAACTTTTTTTGAATTTGTTAATAATTTTAGGACTTTTTTTTGAATATATCTTTCAAATTATCTAATTTATCTTAACATGTAGATAAATAAATTATCTACAATTCTTGTAAAGAATATAAATGTTTATTATTAGAAAATTATGATTGAATATGAGCATACATAATGCATGAAGGTACTTTTTTGTATCTTTGGAATTTATCTTTCAAATTATCTAATTTATCTTAGAACTATAGATATATCTTTTACAAATTTGTAAACAAATTTCTACATTTTTATGGGGTTTCATCAAAGAGTTTTTATATTCTGGAAATCAGTGCAGCATTTTTAAAAAAACGTCGACTAAAGACCAAATTTTGGCTCAATTACTCCAATTTTGGTGTCAAACGATTCAGAATGACTTAATAAGCAAATCGGATTATCTGGCGAAAACAAACATTCCAAAAACTAAAAAAATAAACTTAACAGCTTATTGGTTTATTTACAAAATACAATACAATCTATTTATTATCTAATTATCTTCATATCACTTTTGGGTGGATTCCATGTCACGAGATCAATTAGAAACTTCTTTATGCAAATATCTATGTTGTTTCAAGTTGCATTTTAATCTAAATGTTTTTGCACACGAGTCACACTTATAAGCACATTTGATACATTTTTTATTCTTTGGTTTTACTCTAATTTTGATGTCAAATGATTCAGAATGACTTAATAAGCAAATCGGATTATCTGACGAAAACAAACTTTCAGAAAGATAAAAAAAAACAACTCATTGGTTTATTTATAAAAAAAATTACAAAATACTATACAATCTATTTATTATCTAATTATCTCTATATCACTTTTGAGTGGATTCCACGTCACGAGATCAATTAGAAACTTCTTTATGCAAATTTCTATGTTGTTTCAAGTTGCATTTCAATGTAAATTTTTTTGCACACGAGTCACACTTATAAGCACATTTGATACATTTTTTATTCTTTGGTTTTACTCTAATTTTGATGTCAAACGATTCAGAATGACTTAATAAGCAAATCGGATTATCTGGCGAAAACAAACATTCCAAAAACTAAAAAAATAAACTTAACAGCTTATTGGTTTATTTACAAAAAATTTTTACAAAATACAATACAATCTATTTATTATCTAATTATCTTCATATCACTTTTGAGTGGATTCCATGTCACAAGATCAATTAGAAACTTCTTTATGCAAATTTCTATGTTGTTTCAAGTTGCATTTCAATGTAAAGGTTTTTACACATGAGTCACACTTATAAGCACGCTTTTTAGTGTGAACCACTAAATGGAATTTGAAGTCCCTGAATTGTACGAAGACTTTTTTACAAATCTTGCATTTATATTCTCGTTTATGCTGATGATCTTTGTGGGAAATCCCTTCTTGTTTGTTCATATGTGTACGCATGTGGTATTTTAAATCAGGAGCACGAATAAATCTTTTATTACACAACCCACATTTATACAAGCGTTCCTTAATGTGGGTGCTGATGTGGTATTGTAAATAACACAGTCGCACAAAGGCTTTATTACAAAATTTGCATTTATGTGGTCGTTCTCCATTGTGGACACAAGCTTTGTGTTCGTTTAAAGCATTTTGTACCATAAATGTTTTATCACATACATCACAAACATAAGGACGTTCACCAGAGTGACTGCGCATGTGTCTTTTTAGTGCACCGGTTTGTATGAATGCTTTATCACATAAACTGCATTTGTGTGGCCGGTCCCCGGTGTGTATGGCTATGTGGGATTTTAAGTTCCCGAGTTGCACAAAGGCTTTATTGCATATATTGCACTTATGAGGGCGATCTCCAGTATGACACA
This sequence comes from Ctenocephalides felis, assembly GCF_003426905.1. Taxonomy (NCBI): domain Eukaryota; kingdom Metazoa; phylum Arthropoda; class Insecta; order Siphonaptera; family Pulicidae; genus Ctenocephalides; species Ctenocephalides felis. The sequence continues at coordinate 20,173 of NW_020536685.1, forward strand.
CCAGGTGTGCTTTCAAGTTGCTTCTTTTAGAAAAGGTTTTATCGCAGATTTTACATCTATGTTGAGAGGCTTCTGTGTGAACTGCGCTGTGAGTCTTTAAGTGTCTCATTTGTTTGAACCTCTGATTACATATTTTGCATGTGAGTAAATGCTCTTTTGTGTGCATACGTATGTGCCGGTTTAAATTACTTTTTACATTGAAGGTTTTGTTGCAAGTTTTGCACACGTAAGACCTTTCACCGGTATGGATTTTAAGATGTCTTTGTAAGTTTTGTCGATTGAGAAATGTCTTCGAGCAATATGTACATGTGCTGTGTTTTTCGTGGAAGAGCATGTGTTTTTTTAAATTATGTGGGAGTTTGAAGGTTTTGTTACATAAACCACATTTAAGGGAATCTGATACATCCTGTTTTTCTATCGTTACTTGTGAATTCAAACATTTTTGATCATTTTCAGTCTTTATAGTACTAAAGCCATCATCTTCATCTTGAATCTCTTCAATTGTATATTCTTCAGGTTCTAATTTGATTTTTATGGTTTCATCAGACATTTTTAAATATTATACATCAAATTTAATAAATATCAATGATACGCATTACATAACTTTTAATAATTAAAATAAATAATAAATATATTCAAAACAAACACAAGTTTGACGTTTGTTTTGACAAGTGAAGCATAGAGACTTCTTTTGCATTTAAAAAGATGGTAGATGTCTCGTCTATATTTATAACTAGTTGGTATTGGTATTTTGCCTTGAGGCAAGTTACATGAACTTACCGATATGTGTAAATAATCGACTTAATCAATAAAAAATAAATTAATTTGCAAGTGATTAAAAGTATTCCTAGTGGATTTGTGTTTTTATTACACATAATTGAAAACGAACGAACACGTCAACTCGTAGTATTTTCTAAGAGGAAATTTTCAAAAACTAACAGATTTTTTAATTGAACCAGTTTCTGTAGGACTTTGATGGTTTAGTATGTTCATTTAGAGACCATGTACTCTATCGTTATACCAAGTGAATCGTGTAATTTTAATTTTAACAAACCTCAAAACAACTACTCATTTTCTCAAACTTTGGTGAATTTATACCCAGTAAGCACGTGACGTTGCAGCAATATTCTATATAAATCCCTGCCAACATCCCCGCTGTGGCAATAAACCAATGTGGTGTAGATGTTAAAAATATATCACGAGATCGATATCACCTTATGATAATAAACCATCATCGTGGCGACATTCGTTTAAAATTGCAATCGTGACATGCCGATCAACCGTCTTCGTATGTTTTTTTTTTTATTATTATTATTTATTTGAATAAAAATATAAATTTTATACATCTCAGGCAGACCGTAATGTCTGGTATGAGAGATTGTACTAAATATTTATACAATATATATATATATATATATATATATATATATATATATATATAGGTTGTCAAATATCTCCCTTCCGCTTTTTTGCTCTTGGTTTATAATACAAAAAGGCGGAAGGGAGATATTTGACAACCTAATATATATATATATATATATATATATATATATATATATATATATGTATATATATATCGTACTATATATATACTACATCTAATGTATATAAAAATGTTCAGTTTTCAATTGTAATACACACACATGTATAAAAAACAAACAAATATATATGTATATGATATATATGTACAACTAGTTGAAAACGAATTTTTGTAATTATAAATCTCATCAGACTATATTTTAAATTTTTCTTTTTTTAAATTCTGCGATTATTATTTTAACTATTTTAAAATTTCCATTTTATTAATACAGTTAATGTTAACTATAAAGCATTTGAACCTAAGCTGAAGCAATAAAATTTATCTGAAAAAAAAAAAAAATAATATAAAAACATTTTATCTATATACATTTATTAATATTGGTCAATATAAAACAATTTTAATAATAACAGTTGTTTGATCTAAAAATATAAAATATAAAAAAAAATGTGATTCGAAAATATATTATAAATTAGAATGAATGATCGGTACTGAAACAAGCATGTTATTGAGAAAATATGGTATATTCAAACATTTTTTTCTTATATTCTGAGCAGATATTGTTTTTTTATCTTCTTGATTTTGATGATTTTGATATATACATATATCAAAAACTCTCGAGTCACAAGGTTCCAAAAACAATGGATTCATATCCTTTATTATGAAACATACAATTTTATTCATGTCACAAATTTCTTGAATTAGTAATAATTTGCCATCTGTATCCATACAGAGATTGTTTGGTTTTCTATTAGAAATAAAGAAATCCTTTAAAAAAACTTTTACTTGACCTGTTCTCTCATACTTTATGCTTGGGTAACTCTGTTTGCTTGTGGTCACGCTTCCAAGCAACTTCTCTTCGGCCATTCTATTAACAAGCTGGTGAAGAGGCTTCGGTGAATTCTGTAGCTTGCTCTGAATTTTTTTAAAATAGCTTTCGAACGGAAAGCAGCTAAACCTGTCCAAGCAGCATTGAAATGTCATGACATCATTTGCAAGATGTACCAAATTATGTGTATTATAGGTCATCCTGCCAGCTCCATATAATTTAGAATACTCATTGACAAATGCAGTAAGGAACTTCTTGGCAATATCATTTTTTTCAACGCAGGTTTCAGGATTGCATAAAATTCTAATACGCAAGCTGAATTTCAAAAAGTTCAGGTAATTATCCTTCTTCAATGCAGGCTGCAAAACTACTGGTCCCAAATATAACAAAAATAATCTGAACTCTGTTGCTTTCCAGTGGTTGAACTCGTTCAGTGGTCTAGGCAGTCTAGAAAATTTCTCAAACTTTGATGAATTTTATAAAATTAAACTTGTCGTAAGGCCGTAATATTTCAGCAAGTTCTATAAGACCATGATATATATCGCCAAAAAAGTTCCATAGAAATCGGTTTATTTTTTTTTTTTCAACAGTTAATTACAAGAAAACGGCTCTATAGATTTTCACCTAAAACTAATCAGTATCATTCCCAACTAATATCTTTGAAACAGTTTTTGATTTTTTAAAATCGATTCGGTAGTTTGAGCTTAAATGTGGACCACAAGTTTAACACTTTTTTCCAATTTTCAATGGAACGGCTCGATCGATCGTCGCACAAAACTGATAATCGACAGTCCTCCTTGAGACACTTCAAATGGTTTTTAAATTTCTGAAATCGGTTCAGGCGTTTTTGAGCAATCGTCGATGAAAGTTTTAATTTTGACAAATGCCAAAAAAACGATACTAATCTTTGCAAACTTTGAAGAATTTTTAAAATTAAACAACTTATCGTAGGGCCGTAATATTTTAGTATGATCTATAAGACTATGATATCTACCGTCAAAACATCATAATAAAAACCGTCGAAATTTTTTTTAACACTTTATTACAAGAAAACGGCCCGGCCGATCTTGACCAAAAACTAATCAGCACAATCCCCAACCGATATATTTCGAACAGTTTTTGAATTTTCAAAATTGATTAAGAATTGCGGGTTAAAACAAGGACGATTTTTTTTTACTTTTCTGTGATTTACAAAGAAACGGCTTGGCTGATCGTCGCGCAAATTCGCTAAACGCTAGTCCTCATCGAGATACATCGAATGGCTTTTAAATTTTTTATATCGGTGCAGCCGTTTTTGAGAAAACGCCGATTTACGGCAACAAATCTGTTCACATACGCATACACACATACTTTTTCCAAATTTGGTTTCATTTGATTCAGAATGACTTGAAATGTCGAGAAAACATAAAATTAGCGAATCGGATTTTTTATGAAAACATAAACTTCTCTTTGGAGAAGTTAAAAAGCAAATTTCTAAAAAAAAGTTTCTTTTTTTTCAAACATTCCAAGATTCTTAAAAACCTAATTTTTTCAAAGTTTTTAAAGATATTAAAACTTGAATTACAATAGGGAAGTTCCAGAAATTTGCCTTAAGGCACGATGCCATGCAGTACTGGTTTATCAGGTTTGTTGCGGCCCAGTGCCTTTGCTTTGTACATTCTTAAATTTTGGCCTAAAGCAGCGATGTCCAACCTAAATTACTCTTTGGGCCATAATTTAGGAATATAAAAGGCACTGGGCCGCAAAAAATCTGGAAAACTAGTGGTGCATGGCATTGCGCCTTAAAGCAATTTGATGGAACTTCTCGTACCGTAATTCCAAACTTTTAAAAGCTTTAATATTTTTGAAAACTATGAAAAAAATAGATTTTTGAGAATCTTGAAATTATTGAAAAAAATGGACTTTTTTTTTGTATTTTAAAACTGTTTGAATATTGTTTTTTTTTGTCAAAATGGCCCTAAAGAGTAATTTGGGTTGAACTGTTATCTTCCGCCACCATTTGGGTACAGCTAGTCTTTTTTAAAATATACTCTATGCTTTCATTGTCAACTTCATGTCAACTTACATGTCAAACGACTAACCTCTTCATTATTTTGTAAAAAAAAAGCGTTATAGTTGAATTTACTATTTTATTTAAAGTATATGCATAAAATAAGTTGATAGAATACCCAATTGATAATTACTGAATGTACATACTGAATACAACTAAAAATGTCGGAAGAAACAATTATGTCTATGAATGATCAGACAATTAAGATTGAACCGCCAGAATATTCAATAGAAGACATTAAGTGCGAAATTGATGATGAATTTAATTATATAGATGGTATTGTTAAGTCTGAATCGTATTTTGAGGATGATAAAACGTCTCTGGATAAATTTATGAATTCTGAGGTGACCATAGAGGAAGAAGTCAAACAGGAGGTAATTGTGACACCAGTTTATAATTGTGACATTTGTAATAGAACATTTTTAGAATCGCTTCACTTAGAACAGCATATGATCGAACACATGCGCAGTCATAGCAAAGAGTACCCTGATGCAAGTAAAATTTGCAATAAGACCCTCAATCTATTAAAAGGGTTTAAATGTGAAATATGTTGTCGAGTTTATAGCAGGTCATATTATTTAAAGCAACACTTGCTTATTCATGCCAGTGGGAAACCTTTCAAATGTGAAATATGCAGTAAATCATTCACTCAATCATATAGTCTGAAACGTCACAAGCAGATTCATAGTGGGAAACGCCCCCACAAATGCAAAATATGCAATAAAACATTTGCACAATTGTTTAATCTGAAAACACACATAAACATTCATTCTGGAGTGCGTCTTTATAAATGCGAAACATGTGATAAAGAATTCCATTCGACAAGTGGTTTAGCAACACATAGACGAATACATACTGGAGAACGACCCTACAAATGCAAACTATGCAATAAGTCATTTAGACAATCAGTAACTCTGAAAAGACACATGCTCATACATTCCGGAGTTCGTTGTCATAAATGTGAAATATGCAGTAAATCATTTACGTTCCTATATTCTCTAAAATCACACTGTCTTATTCATACTGGAGAACGTCCACACAAATGCGAAATATGCAATAAGACATTCACACAGTTAGGTACTCTGAAAGCTCACATGGGCATTCATTATGAAAGACTTTTTTATAAATGTGAAATATGCAATAAGAAATATACTCGAGCGCACAATTTGAGAAAGCACATGGCTGTTCATAATGAAAAACCAGATGAAAATCAATGAAATATTAATTAGCTGAAACCAACTCTGTGTGTAAAATAGTTTGATTTTATTTTTATTGTAAATTGTATTACTATAATACAAATATCAGACATGTAAATACATTGATATAAATATTTTCTGTCTATAAGTTAAAAATATTTGATTCTTGAACCTTTTTATCCTTCTCTATTGTATGTTGTCATACTTTGTGTATGATTAATGCAAATATTCTTTAAATTTCCCTAAGGTAAGCTATAGTAATGGATCGAAAATCGAAAATGAAAATTTTTGCATATCTTCACGTTCCAGAGGTTTTTGAACAATTTGGCATACTTGACAAAAAATGGATGTGTGCGTGTGTGTGTATGCATGGATACAATTTTTTGGGAACACGGATCAACCGATTTGAATGGTTCAAAGAACATCCAATTCCTATTGATAGGGAGGTGTGCTGATTAGTTTTTGTAATTCATTACTGTTGTAAAATAAAATCAAGTTTTTCCTTTTCAAATATAAAACAAACTAGCTGTAAGTGGAATTCTGTCTTGAGGCAATTATGGCATCGTGCCTTAAGGCAAATTGCTGGAACTTCCCGTTGAATACTGGTATTTTGAATACTGTGTATGTATGTATGGATACAAATTTCCAGTCACGTTTTCGGGCGCACAGATCAACCGATTTGAATGGTTAAAAAAATATTCGATTCCTATTGATAAGGAGATGTGATGATTAGTTTTTGGCAAAGGCAGGTCCAGTCATTACGGAGATAAAGAGCAAAGAGAGCAGAAAATAGAAATGGAGTTTTTGACAGAACGAATCATCCGATTTGTATGATTCAAAAAACATTCAGTTCGTAATGACGGGAAAAAGTGGTTATTAGTTTTAGTGGCAAAGGTTAGGCGTAGCGGTTTCGGAGATACAGAGCTAAATGTTAGAAAAATGGCAGTTTTTGAGAGAACTAAGTGTCCGATTTAAATCATTCAAAGAACTTTCTGCTTGTTTCAACAAAATAATTGCTTTTGGAAAAAAAATTTTGTTTCTAATTTTTTTTTTCAAAAAATATTTTTGTAATTTATTTTGGATTAAAAATTCAAAAAATTGCCTAGGCTAAGCACAGTCTAAGCGCCACTCTGGTACAAATGTTTAACCAAGTTCATTTAGACTGTTCATGTACCAGGAGCACTTTTCCAATTTTGTGAAAACTAATGAAAAATGTGAAAATGCCGCCAAGCTAAGCACAGTATAATGAAAATGTCGCACAGAATTATTTGCAAATGCATTTAGACTGTGACTGTACGGGAGCACTTTTTCAATTTTGTGTAAATTAAGGCAACTATTTTTTTGAAATTGAATTCGAAATGAATTGACGATTGTTAATGTTCTGGAGATAAATTGATTTATGATTTACATTTAATTTGCTCAGATTAACAAGCAAAAATAATGAAAGTTACAGTATTTGTAATAATATATTTGAAAACGTTTAAAATTTCTCAAATATTTCATTACGGTACGGGAAGTTCCAGTAGTTAGCCTTAAGGTACGGTGCCATACACCACTAGTTTGCTTTTATTTTATATTAAATCATCATACTACGGATATCATTTTAATGTAAATTCTATTCTTTCTACTCTTATTTATTTAAATTTATGTTATTATTTATTATCATTGCTAGATGTTAAATCATTAAACAGTTGTAATAAATAATGTAAGAAAAAAAAAAGTTAACAGGTGAAGCCATTTTCTTATCTTTGGGTGAAGCATAGAGCATTGTTTTGAATTTAAAAAGATGATAAATGTCCCATCTTTTTAGAAAACGTACTCTATGCTTTCGTTGTAAACCTAAACGTCAAGCGACTAACCTCTTCATTATTTTGTACAAAAAAACGCGTTGTAGTTGAATTCATTATTTTATTTAATGTATTTGGTTAAAATAATTTAGTATCATAGACAACTGTTAATTTACATAATATTTATTTTTATGTACCCAGTGAAAAATAAATATAAAGATGTCTGAAGGAATAATTATATCTCTGAATGATCAGACAATTAAAACTGAGCCACCAGAATATTCAATAGAAGACATTAAACGTGAAACTGATGATGAATTTAATTATGTCGATGGTATTGTTAAGTCTGAATCCTGTTTTGAGGATGATAAAACGTCTCTGGAAAGATTTATGAATTCCGAGGTGATGATAGAGGAAGAAGTCAAACAGGAGGTAATTGTGACACCAGTTTATAATTGTGACATTTGTAATAGAACTTTTTCAGAATCGCTTCACTTAGAACAGCATATGATCGAACACATGGAACAATTAAAAGGGTTTAAATGTGAAATATGTTCTAGAGTTTATAGCAGGTCATATTATTTGAAGCAACACATGCATACTCATACCAGAGATAAACCTTTTAAATGTGAAATATGCAGTAAATCATTCATAGTATTATCTGCACTAAAAACACACTTGGTTTTCATAGTGGGGAACGCCCGCACGAATGCGAAATATGCAATAGAACATTCACTCAATCGTTTAATCTGAAACGTCACATGCAGATTCATAGTGGTGAACGCCCCTATAATTGCATAAAATGCAATAAAACATTTGCCCAGTGGTTTAATCTGAAAGCACACATGCACATTCATTCTGAAGAGCGTCATTATAAATGCGAAATATGTGATAAAGCATTCCATTCATCACGTGCTTTAACAAAACATAGACAAATACATACTGGAGACCGCCTCTACAAATGCGAAAAGTGCAATAAGACATTTACACAATTAGGAAATCTGAAAACTCACATGCGCATTCATTCTGAAGAGCGTCCTTACGAATGTGAAATATGCAGTAAAGCATTCCGTACATCAAGTGATTTAAAAATACATAGTCGTATACATACTGGAGAATGCCCCTACCAATGCAAAATATGTTATAAGACATTCCGACAATCATGTAATCTAAAAAAACACATGCAAATTCATTCTAGTGAGCATCCTTATGAATGTGAGATATGCAATATGAAATATACTCAGGCGCACAATTTGAGAAAGCACATGGCTGTTCATAATGAAAAACCAGATGAAAATCAATAAAATATTAATTAGCTGAAACCAACTCTGTAAGTGCAGTTGTTTGAAACATCTTTGAAAACTTGTTTTTGTTGCATTGTAAATGTTATTGCTATTATACAAATATTAGTCACAAAAATACATTGATATGAATATATTCTGCTTATGTATTAAAATTATTTGATCTTTGAACCTTTATATCCTTCTTTATTGCTTCATTGTATCTTATATCATACTCTGTGTACGATTGATTAAAATTCCCTTCCATTTTCACCACTTATTGAAATTACAATTTTAATTAAACTTCCAAAAGATTGCAGTAAAAGTCTGACTGCTATCATATAGTGATATCACACCATAGTATGTTCACCTTGGAATTCGAGATGCCCAGCTGTAAGTCTGAAAATGCTTGTATATTGACATCCTAAAAGTTGTCTCAAACCTACATATGGTAGGGTAATAATTAATAGTCCAGTTATTATAGTAAGTTCACCTCGGAATTCGAGATACCCAGCTATAAGTATGTAAATACTTGTATATTGACACTAAAAGTTGTCTCAAAACCTACATATGGTGGGATAATAATTAATAGTCCAGTCATTATAGTAAGTTCACTTCGGTATTCGAGATACCCAGCTGTAAGTCTGTAAATACTTGTATATTGACACTAAAAAGTTGTCTCAAACCTACATATGGTAGGGTGCACTTACTCTATGTTGCGTACACTTCAGTACACAAAAACCGTAGACAGAGACGCGGCGCTTACGCGCTTCGATATTGCTTCTCTATGCATTTAAAGCAGTGCGATTGCTTTGAAAAATAGTTCAAAATTTCCAAAATATTTCAAAATAAAAAAACATTCAAAATTTTCTTTCAAAGTTAAAAAAAAATATCTTTTTAAAAAAAATTAATTTATGGTATTATATGTTCCAGCAATTTGCCTTAAGGCACGATGCCATATACCACTAGTTAATTTTTTTTTAATGACTATTATCTAATAATCATAGAATTAAGAACGTTCGTTTTTTTAAAAAAAAGAGTGTGCGTAAGTTCTACACGCTATTGAAGTAAACTTATCTATTGCTACTGTACAAAGTAGCAAATTTAAGTTAAGAAAAAATAAATACATTATATAACAATTTTGAATATTTTTATTAGTAATATGGTAACACTCTTGATGCACACATTTATTATTGTCAACTATTAAACACATTTATATAATGATAAATTATAAATTATATATTACAGCATTAAAAATATCTAAATTATTTAAAAACATTAATGTAATTAAAGTCATATTTCAAATATAACATGATCAGTTTGTCATTAATTTTCATTTATAAATGAACCTTCATTAGAGAAATGAAGTAATTGCTGATTGATAAATTCTATAATATTCGTTCACACAGTGGATTATATTAAACAACGCCTAAATAAATATTGTTTTCGCAACTTCATTCATCATGTAATAATTGTGTTTGAAGAACTTCATGTAATTAAAATTTACATACATTCATTGACTGATTGTATTTTTTTTACTTTTTCGCTGGCGATATAATCTCATTATTTTGAACAGCTGTAATATCTGTCTTGCCTAAAAAATATTTTCCATTTTAATAACTTCAAAGATTTATAGAAACTACGAAAAATATAAAATCATTTCAATAAACTTATGTTTCATACACGGCGCAAATGCTGCATTTGTTTTATTATTTTCATTATAATTATTTACGGGAGACAGGATGAAATATTCTTCTGATACAGGCATTTTCCATTAAATCAAGATTTGCACTACGATGTAACTTTAAAATGTTTACTTATCTATGTCGATTTACTTGTTGATATCGGTACGCATACAACGTTGATGCCGGTATGCATACAACGACAGATTTTTATTCACATACGCGACGACTAATGACAATCGACCCGTATAGAAATGATATCATCGAGAGCGAATGACGAATCATTGGCACTCGATTCTTATCTTATCTGCCGTAACGCACCTCCGTTGCATTTGTACGGATTTACACCATAGTCGCGCCTAAAGAAGTTTTACTTCAAAAATTATAAAAAATATAATAGTAGTGTTTACTGTATATTTCATACTATTTATACAAATCATTACATGCAAGAAAAGTTTACAACATGTTTCCAAATATTTAAATTTAAGTAAACAAATATGCTTATTGTTCATTGATTTTCACCACGCTTCTGACTATGAAGTGCCATGTGTCTTTTCAAATCATTCGATTGAGTAAATTCCTTTTACATACTTCATATTTATAAAGACTCTTGTTTATGAAACAGCATGTGCATTTTCAGAAGTCTTATTCATATGCGGGGGTACTCCCGCTGTGTATCAGCATGTGTCTTTTCAGACAATATAATCGCGTAAATGTCTTATTGCATATATTGCATTCATGGGGGCGTACTCCATTATGAATGAGCATGTGTTTTTTTTAGATCACATGTTTGCATGAATGACTTTTTGCATATATTGCATTCATGGGGACGTGCTCCACTGTGTATCATCAGCTTGTGACTTTTCAGATTACTTAAATCTATGAATGTCTTATTGCATATGTTGCATTGATGGGGGCGTGCTCCACTGTGTATCAGCATGTGATTCTTCAGAGTGCTTGATTGCGTGAATGTTTTTTCGCATATATTCATGCATGGGGGCGTACTCCAATATGAATGAGCATGTGTTTTTTTCAGAACATCTTTCCTCATGAATGTCTTTTTGCATATATTGCATTCATGGGGACGTTCTCCACTGTGTATCAGCTTGTGACTTTTCAGATTACTTAAATCTGTGAATGTCTTATTGCATATGTTGCATTCATGGGGACGTGCTCCACTGTGTATCAGCATGTGACTCTTCAGACCGCTTGATTGCGTGAATGTTTTTTTTGCATATATTGCATGCAAGGGGGCGTACTCCATTATGAATAAGCACGTGTCTTTTCAGATCACCTGTTCGCATGAATGTCTTTTTGCATATATTGCATTCATGGGGACGTGCTCCACTGTGTATCAGCTTGTGACTTCTCAGATTACTTAAATCTGTGAATGTCTTATTGCACGTACTGCATTTGTGGGGGCGCTTACCACTGTGTATGACTAAGTGTTTTTTCAGGCTATTTAATCGATCAAAAGTTTTGTAACAGATTTCGCATTTGAAAGGACGTTCTTTGCTATTATTAGCAATATGTTCGGCCATATGCTCTTTTAAATGATCTGATCTGAATGCAAATCTATTGCAAAGGTCACATTCATAAGTTGTTGTCTCGACTAACTCCTGTTTGACTTCTTCTTCAATTGTCACCTCGGAATTCATAAATCTTTCTAAACACGTATCATCATCTTCAGAACACGATTCAGATTTAACAATAACGTCGGGATCATCAAAATCATCCTCTATTTCGAGTTTAATGTCTTCTGGTGAATATTCTGGTGGTTCAATTTTAATTGTCTGTTCATTCATAGACATAATTGTTTTCCTTCGACATTTTTAAATATTTTCACTGCTTATACTCATAAAAAAAATTACGAAAATAGTTGTGGGCTAAATAATAGCCTAAATTTATCAATATTTTTTTTTCAATGTGATAAATAATTTCAACTTTTACATTTATTATTTGACATATGAAGCGTAGAGTTTTTTGTAGCAGTAGAGAGAGTAGAAACATATTCGCTATTTGTGAAGCATAGATAAACAAGTATAAATGGATGGCATACCGGCGGCTTTGACATTATTCGCTCCGAGCGTGACTGTAGCGCCTATACAGCGCCGTAATAAATATTGAACTAATTGGGGCTATCAGTGTGTGTTGTTTCATGTTTGTTTATACATGTAATTGTTACGAAAACAAAATTGAATAATTGTTATAAATAATAATAAACAAGACACGATTATAATGTGAACGCTGAATGTTTATTGAAATTATTAAATTTACTTCAACGTACTTAAAACATAGTTAAGTATAATGATTAATTAAATAAACAAACGCAGTAAACATTTTAAGGTTAAGCGCCTCAAAGCTTATGTAATAATCTCGGAATAGTTCTTAATAAAAACAATATAATAAATAATATTTTATTAATAGCATAAATTAATAATACATTAATTTACTTATTTTTTTATTATTGTTGGTCAA
>NW_020536686.1:0-32128 GCF_003426905.1 Ctenocephalides felis
AGTAAACGAGAAGATCTAGTTCCAATCCATGATCAGATAAACTCTTGAATTAATTAGTAAGATTTAAAGAAAAGTTGCAGAGCATTTGCTGAGAAAGGCGACAAACTGGGTGCCCAAAATGTTCAATAAAAAATATGAAAATAAAACCTTTTCATTGAAATTCCGAAGCCTCATGGTGTTCAATAACTTGATATATGTAATTTGTCTACAAAAAAATTGTGAAATTTCTTATAAAACATCGGAGCCAAAGCGAAAGTACGCACATAAGAGTGATGCGCGTTTAGAAGAAAGTGGTATTTTTCACATGAAAATCCTTAACAGACATTACATAAAAAGCGTACTAAGATTAAATTTGAATCTAAAATTAGGAAAAATGAACACTAAAATATATATCGAATCAGAAAACATCAGCCAAGTATTTTCGTTTGTAATACATATTACAAACTGTGCAGTATCTTGTATAGACAAAAATAAATCTTGTGCGACATCAAATACAGCAGTAAATGGCAAAAATATAAAAGTCAATTTTTAAGATAATATACCTTGTTTTACTTACGACCATTTAAGCGAAAACATGCACTATTATATTTATGTAAATAAATTTGTATATTTATTTGCATGTATTGTTGGTTTGTATTTGTGCGATTAAAAACATTGGTCAAAAATAAAGAGAATACTATTACATCTTACGCGTTTCATAATGTATTGTCTATTGTATATTTAAAATTAGTGAAATGTAGTATATTCCATTAGTATATAGTAATTAATTATTCTCCAAGAAGTCTTCAATGTTTGCAGCCATCAATTAAAATCGATTTCAAATATCACAGAGTGGGTACGAATCGATTTTATTGAATAATACTTTTTCTTTAAATAGAATCCATGATGCATGACATGTCTCAATTTCCTTCATACATAATTTAATTAACAAATTTGGTGATATAAATTATAGAAATAATTTTGTGAAGCTTGGATAAGAACTTGAACTTGATCAGGTAAGGTCAGATAAGTCTGAAGATTGTCATAATCACAATTAAATTGAAAAAATCAATTTCCACCTTGAATAATTTCTGTAAGTATTGAAATATCTTCGTCGTTCGTCAATAATTATACCATTTGATCTATAGTTCAGAAATCCTCCTGATGAAAGATCAAATATTTTTGAGGTATTACTATTTATTGTCAAATACCTCAAAACCATTGGATTTGTGAGAATTTTTCCTTCGATAAAACTAAGACTGCCATTTTATTGAACACATTGTGTTGATCTACGAAGATCTCTAATCTCTAATGTTGATAAAAGCTGACTGCCTATTTGGTTCAAAACTATTTTCACAATCACGCTTGGTAAGATTTCATACAGAAAGGATGTTTCAAATAGTCTGGCACATCAAAGCAATAAAATAATTGCCGCCACAGTGATCATTCATAAATCAAATTCCTCTTTACATAGTCGTACAGGAAAATGTGTGACTTTTGAACCAATTCAACAAAATTTTAATGATCTTCAGCAGTAGCGATCTTATCCACATCTTATTTGATATATAAATTATATCTAAGTATATTTTATCAAAAATGTACAGAAAATGCAGTATATTAGACATCTCCTCGTATTATGTATTTGCCTGATCCAATAATTCCTTCCATGACATGTTTTAGTCCCATGTTATTACAAGCAGACGTATGCATCATTTGCTTTCTACCATATTGATACCATCTTTCATATTAAAATAATAGATTATTTAATCTATTACATAATAAATATTTAATATGTTTCACTTCTTAATTGTTTTTATGTGGTTGCAATCGCAATTTCGCAAGAACCCCATCTTGCTATTATTATATCATCAGTCGTTATTAGTCATCATCTTTTAGTAATTGCTGATCCATTAGGTGAATTATATATATGAATTGATTTTATAACTGCCGTGGTATATATAATCAATAACAGTTTTTGGTCCAGGTCTAACTGAACTTTTGAATTTGAAGCTTTCTTTAATTCAATAGTGCATTATCTTTTCTTAAAAAACGTAATAATTTTCCATTATATTTATAACTCCACTATCGCCATAATCTATTGTTTATTTTCTGTTAATATTTCCAAATTTGTTATCATACAACAATTAAAATTTGGGCACAATTGCTATACACATTTTAACAAATTTTATATATACTAAGACCACACATACTGATTTCGAAAAAAATCTAAATTCAAGAAAACTACCGACACTTTACCATTACAATACATAATTTTTGGCAAACTGTACTTGAACTGATTTACCAACGCACACATTTTATGGATTTATTTTTTCTCAACAAGAAACTCATGAACAAATAAAATTATATATGTTCACATAATGCCACATGTAAGTAAATAACATGATAAGATTTATAAATTAATACAAAAAATTTAACTCTTCAAGGATTTTTCAACATAACACGAGATATGCTTTTTGTGGTATATGCCATGCAAACTCTACCAAATGAAAATATAATATACAATATTATTTAAATTTGATATATTTTACAAGACAGCTAATATCTTTCAAGTTATGTTTTTAACTTCCCGTAGGGTAAGTTATAGTAATCGCAAAAAATCGAAAATGAAATTTTTTATATATCTTTACGTTTCAGAGTTTTTTAACATTTTGGCATACCTTAGAAAAAATGGATGTATGTGTGTGTGTGTGTGTGTATGTGTGTGTGTGTGTATGTATGTATGTGTGTGTATGTATGTCGGATACAAATTTTCGTCGACGATTTCGGGAACACGGATCAACCGATTTTAATAATTCAAAAAACATTCGATTCGTATTGATAAGGAGACGTGCTGATTAGTTTTTGGCGAAGGCAGGTCCAGCCGTTCTAAAGATACGGGGCAAAAAGTGCCGAAAACGGTAACTCAGTTTTTAAGAGAACGGAGCGTCCGATTTTAATAATTCAAAAAACATTTGACTTGTATTGACAAGATGAAGAATTGATCAAATTTTCATAAAGGCAGGTCTAGCGGTTTCGGAGATCTAACAAAAAAAGTAAAAAAAAATGCCATTTGGCGGTCAAAAATGATTATTAGACATATGCACATCAAATTATCAGATATTTTATAGAGATTTTAACAATAAGTATAAATTTTGTTTGCATTCCTATGGGTTCCGTACCAATATTTATTCGTTAGACGGCGACGCGGCGCTTACGCGCTTTGACATTTTGTCTTTATACAGTTAAAGCAGTACGATTGCTTTGAAAAAAGATCTTCCAAAATATGCCAAAATAAAGAAAACATCATTTTTTCCAAAAAAAATTAAAAAAAAAAAAAAAAATAGATTTTTTTTTGAAAAAAATTTTTTTTCAAAAAAAGTAATTTTTTGTTTAATTTATAGTTTCTCAAAAATCTTTTTTTTTGAAGTAAATTTGTTTTAAAAATGTCAATCGTTTTTGAAAAAATAATAATTTTTGGTACGGGAAGTTCCAGCAATTTGCCTTAAGGCACGATGCCTTAATTGCCTTAAGACAGAATTCCACTTACAGCTAGTTATCTTATATTTTCGGGCACATGATTTGTCACCTCCTCAGAAATTGAATCTTTCCTAAACACTAATTGTAACTCGCAACAAAATTCGGGCATTATAGATTAAAAACAAATGTACGCAGTGCAGTTTTCGAAAATAAATATTCACATTTTGCGGATAATACCAGAGCCACTCCAGACCGATTATACAAATTACGTAACATCGTAGTGGCAATTGTGCATACTTTCAAAAGTTCAGTTAGACCTGGACCAAAAATTGTTATCAATGAGAGTATGGTTCCGTGGAGAGGATGACTAGATTTCCGTCAATATATCCCAGGCAAGCGACACAAGTTTGGCATAAAATTGTACAAATTATGTTTACCGGAAGGCTACACATAATATGTCGAAATTTAAGCCGGTAAAAACAGTACAGTAATCAAAATATGTCATTCTCAAGATGTGGTAATGAAATTACAAATGGTTTGTTATTTGAGGGGCGCACACTAATTATTGATAATTTTTACAAACATCCTTCGGAGATACCGACTAATTGGTTGATAATCGATTGTATCAAGAAAGCGTGGTGGCCACCTAGGCGCATAAAAAATGTTTCCTTGCTCATGAAGCGAAGGGCTGCCGTACATCCGGATTGGAAATACAGAGTGGTGAAATTCCATGGTTTTTATGGTAATGATAAAGTTTTGATTATGCTCCGAAGTGTTTAGTGGTAATGTTACACATATTTGTTTCAGATACATATGAATCAGCGAGGAGACATACGAAGGACCTGGATTATACGTCAAATGAAGAAATTGAGAAGAAATTGGGTAGAGGACAGAGAAAGAGAAAGGTGATTGCTTGTTCTTCGGATATCAATGATTCCGATTATGAAGGTATTACACTAACAATGAAATTTAAACAACATTGTCAATTCAATAAATTAATTATTATCTATTTGTAGATGATTGTGCCAGTGATGGTTTCAATTTAAAATTTGTTAAACAAAATTCCGGAGTCAGTGTGCCAGGTAAAGTAAACATTAAATTTTCAAATGCAATCAAAATATAAATTTCTAATTATTTACTGCTTCAAACAGCATTCTGCAAGGAGGAAGCTTCAGGATCTACGGGGCAAGAGGATTTGGTGTGTGCCGAGAAGGAGGATTTGGCGTATGCAGAGGAGGAGGATTTGATGTATGTGGAGGAGGAGGCTTTAGGGTCTGCGGGGCAGGAGGCTTTAGGCTCTGCGGAACAGGAGGCTTTGGGGTTTACAGGGCAGGAGGCAGATATCACTATGGCTGTTGCATCTGGAGGCGAGGAGGAAGACCTCCATACAGAAGAGGGAGCATCAGTGGAGCCGGTTGGGAACACAAATTTGCCAGCTAGGAATGGTGGTTAGTTTAATATTGCACATTTGATAAAATATATATTTATAAATATTATTAATAAACTGAAATATTAATACAAATGTTGATGAGGATAGACAAGGGCATGACTCTGATGAATAGCAATTTAGCTTGTGTCTTAAAAAGCATGAAACAAGACAAGAACATCATATCTTTTGATCTGACAAAAGATAATGAACTTAATAATCTTTTGCCAGTCAAAAGTATCGGAGAATTAAAGTCGCTAGAGGAGCGGCTTCAAACCGATTTTAAATTATGCACAGAATTTGTAAGTGTTATACTTACTATAAATGCCTACTTCTTATGTCCATATTATTGCTTATATTAATTTAATGTTAATGATTATTTCAGAAATACCCTTATATTGGGACTTGGGGGAGACCCTGCTAAACGCATAATTAGTTTTTGTAGGAAAACTTTTACCAATGAAGTTGGCATGAAGTGTTCATGGTTTGGCTATAAAAATAATGTGTCACTTCATGAAACAAGAATAATTGTATTACTTAGAGGTAAGTAATTACCTTTTTCTATATATATATCATCATGATTATTATAATAACTTATATTTGAAACTGATGTTCTATTTGAGATCTACCCCAAAGTATCAGAGGAAGTTTTGAAACATTGTGTATCTACTTGGTTAAGATAGGTCCGCCAAAGATATGAGAGGTCTTTACTACCGCGAAGAAAAAAATTTTATTAGATGTATAAAACTATATATATATATATATATATATATATATATATATATACAAAATTATTAATCTACTCGTTATATTCTTGCATTACAGATTTTATTATTTTTTAGATGTAACATTATCAGGTGTATGTTTTGATCATTATTCGTCACATGTTTCATAAATTTATCAAATTCTATATTACTCCATGTACTAAATTGTTCAATATTACTCGATGTAAATCTTAGATATTACTATTAATAATTAAGTTCTTTGTAAATTTATAACTAAATTCATCAATTGATATGGGAACTTTGTAAACGAAACAGAATTAAATAAAATAAAATTAAATTTGTAACGATATTACATAAATATTTATTTTCTGAAAAAATGGACTATTAGCCAATTAAATATTCTAAAGAATTAATTTATGCATGCACGGCTCCAGAAAAGAATATTGGATTAATGTACACAATTACGTTGTTTTCATGTTTTAGCAACATCAGTTCAACATGCGATTAAATGTGTTACAATAATCGCAAATGTCGCGACAAAAATCGCAAATGTAACATCACTTGGCGCTCGTTTAACGTTCTATGCAACAAAAACGACTTCGGCGTGGCGATATCTCACATCGCAGGCGCGATGTTGTATCCATATTGTTTAGATGTAATTTTGTTTACTGGGTATGAATGATCTCATTGTATGCATAAATAAAATGACGCCTGAAAAACCTAATTTCACATTTCCAACACATGCATCGGATGTAGGAATATATGTTGAACACAATTTTCAGGAGAAGAAGTGCAGATACAAACCACAACAAAGCCATAGCTTTCTTACATTGAACAATATAACGAACAATATAATAATTTGTTAATGATTAATTTTTGTTTATATGAATCAGTAGTATATTTAGTTACATATGATTTAGAAATTTTTTCCTCGTGGTTATTCCACGAAGAAGGTCAAGATTTTACATATTTTCCTAAGCCATTCGAATACAAGAAAATGCGTAAATGGCTCGAGAATTTAAAAAGTCCATCCAAAAATTGGAAACACTTTCCAGTTATCATGGTGGGTTATGCAAGTAAATAGTTACCTATTTTTTTTAATATTTGTTTTTAATATGACTTCGATGTACAGTAATTTTAAATATATTTTCAAAAGATAATTTAAAACAAAGACGCCACCGAGTACGTAAATATTGTTCGACACTGAAAGTAGAGTGGACCAAAGATGAAAAGTGTTTCCAACAATATAGTTGAAATATTTGATGAGAGCAATATTTAAAAAGCTTTTCAAAACATACCAAAAATGAACAAAAGAGGTAACTATAATCGAGTATTATTATTTAATAATTTTGTAACTATATGATTCCATCTAAATTACAGAGATAAATACTATTACGAATATTACAAGTTGATCGGACGGTTTCATCGAAATGAGGAAACAGGTAAATAAGAAATATTGCCTAACAATTCTCTTCATATCGCATTAAATTCATTTGTTTGTAGATAAAATAGAAAAATATATAGATGAGAAAATGGACCAATTCTACAAATTGCTTGAGAATAAATTAGAATTATGGTGTAAATATATAGTAAATCAAACAAATAAAAATGACGATTAGAATAGAGCTCGATGAACCACCTTTTTGAACAAAAGAATGCCATTGAAAAAGTATGAGGAATTCTTAGCTTTTGATGAGTTTGCGATTCTATTCTTCCTGGGGCGTCGAAAGTGTTCTTATTGAGTGATTTGTTGAGTTTTAATATAAACGCTATGGATCTCTTGGGGTAAGTTAATAATAAATTTCGTGATTCAACGATATTGTAATATTAAACTGATATGCTTTCATTGCTTTATTTGTAGAACGAAACAATTTGCTGTTATTTTTGGCAAATCTGGTCTTACTGAAATAACAAGCAATTGGTTAATTTTAGGTGACGATGGTTTATGGACAAAGTGCTGGTGGCCAACAGCATGCAAAAATCCAACAGGATTAATTATAAGGCGCGTAGAGCCAGATTACTCCACTTGGATGAAAAGTGCTTGGGAGGGGTCTCAGAAAGAAGACGAGTGACTCGGTGCTTGCCCTCGAAGCAAGAATTGAGGCTATGAAAAGTAATGATTGTATTACATTATACTTATTTATTTTGTCCATCTTGCAAATTAAATGTTTATTGCTTTTATTGCAGCACCGAAAGGAAGAGCAGAAAAGAGACTTAGAGAACAAAATGAAGAGATAGAGCCAATGACAGAATGAAATGTAATAATAATGATTTTAGCCTTTTTTAACTATAAATAATTTTTAAATTTGATGGTAATTGTTTTTTATTATAGCTCCTCTAAGCAATAGGAAGAAGGAAGCGTTTCTAAATATAGAAATAGCTGAGGAAGATGTTGGTTCTGCCAAAAGTAATTTAATACTTAAGCTTAGATACTCATGTTAGTATATTAAGTATGTTGTTTGTAATAACAATTTTATTACAGAAAGAAGCTCTCTTCAGGAATTTTCTTTGAGAGGTGGAGTAGACACCAGAATAATAACTGGAGAGATTGGGCCAATCAAAAGTAATGATAATGATTTTAGATTTTATTAAGTATAAATATTTTTCAAATTTAATAGTAATTATTTTTATCATAGCTTGTTTGAAGTTTTTGTGGGAGCAGAACATGTTCAGGAGCGTGCTCCCAAAGGAAATTTAGTACTTACGTTTGTTCTCATGTTAGTAAATTAAATATGTTGATTGTAATTATAACAATTTTATTACAGAAATAATCTTTAATTTTTTTTTTAATTTATGGTGGATGCCTTTTCCACTCTTCAAGATAAGTTATCATAATTTTCAATACAATATACATATTCTCATTTTTATTTCTTTTTAGCCTCTGTTGATCATAACTTAAAAAGGTTGATCATTATAGATCATTATAAATCAGCGATCTAGGCAAAGCTTCGACACAGACATCTTCCCTCAAAAAGAAAACAAATATATTTGATAAAAATTTTCCTTTGAGGACTGTCGAAGATGTCAAAGCCTTGGAAGAAAACCTAGGTGGAGAAAAATCAGAAAAGTTTGAAATTGATCTGGTACAAAATATATGAAATTATTTAATAAAATCCAATTACATTTAATCAAAGCATGTTTTTAATTTGCAGAAATTTTTATTTTTTATTATTTGAAATTATCATGGCTAGGTCGCAAGCAGAACTTGCCTATGTACAACATCAAAATGATCAACGTAATCGAAGGTAATAAATGAAGTATAACAGCTTATATATTGTATGTATATTGAAATGTAGCGTATTTATGATTTAATTGTTTAAAGGTGTATTTGTGACAAAATACTGCTTGGCGGAAAGTGAATTTGATAAAATAACCAGTGAGTGGCTGCGGTTCGCCAGGCAGAGGCACGAGAGAGCTTTGAAAAAACTAAACTCAATGAATTTAAATCAAAAATAAAAATTACTTGAAATATAATTTGTAACATTTTTATTTTATATTTTTATTTTATTTTTGTGAAATAAATTTTGTTGCTTAAAGTATTTGTTGCTATATTTATTATAAAATAAGTCACTGTCGTGTTTAGTACAAAATATTTGTTACTGTTCTGTTTAGTATAAAATATTTGTTGCTATTTGTTATAAAATACTTGTTACTGTTTTGTTTAGTTCAAAATATTTGTTGCGACTTGTTTGTTATAAAATACCTATAAGTATTATAATAATATTATATTATATTATACAAAAAGCAACAAATATTTTGAACTAAACAAAACAGTAGTAAGTATTTTATAACAAATAGCAACAAATATTTTGATTCGATCGATGGGCGTTGAAGAGTGGGCATCAATATATAAAATAATAAAAACATGTGGTTTCTCGTCTTTGACAGATGACAGTGTCTTCAGCCCAGCCATATTTTAAATAAATTAAATCTCATGTAACTTATGCATGGTTAATTCCATATATGGTTTCCCGCATTAGCGGAAGACAGTGCTTCCAGCCCAGCCATATGTTTAATAAATAAAACTAATTTGTGTGATCAGAGTGAAAGTGAAATAAAAGTGAAAAGTGAAGTAAATAAGTGTGATTATGCGATGATGATCAACTGAAATACTCAACCACAGGATTTTAGTATATTATCACAAAATGGAGCGCACTAAAAAGTACCAATTCGATAAGAGGAAGTACACTATAGAAGAATTTCGGCAAATGCTAAATTCTAACAATAGCATCGACGACATAACCGGAGTGAAACTTTCAAACAGATTTAAACCACTATCAAGCACAGACACGGATACGGAACCCGATAAGTTGATGCAACCTAAAATAAAATGTGTTAAATGTAAAAAAGACCACGAACCAGGAAAATGCAGCAAGCCAAAAGAAGAAAAACCACAATATGTAAACTGCGAGAATCCGCACTACAGAAAATGCCCCTTTCTAATTGAATTTAGAAACTAGTTGGTTTGGTATTTAGCCTTGAGGCAAATTACATGAACTTCCCGATATGTGTAAATAATCCACTTGATCAAAAAAATGTGTAAATAATATACTTCATCAATCCTTACTTTAAAAAAAAAACGATAATAATTTTAGCAAAGTTTGACGAATTTTTAAAATTAAACTACTTGTTGTAAGGCCGTAATATTACAGTAAGTTCTATAAGACCATGATGTATATCGCCAAAAAAAGTTCGATGAAAAACGGCTTAAATTTTTTTTTAACAGTTAATTACAAAAAAACGGCTCGGTAGATTTTCACCTAAAATTAATCAGTACCATTCCCATCTAATATCTTTCGAACAGTTTTTGATTTTTCAAAATCGGTTCGGTAGGATGAGCTTAAATGTGGACGAAAATTTAACACTTTTTTTCAACATTTAATTACAAGAAAACGGCTCTGTAGATTTTCACCTAAAATTAATCAGCATCATTCCCAAATGATATCTTTCGAACAGTTTTTGATTTTTCAAAATCGGTTCGGTAGGATGAGCTTAAATGTGGACGAAAATTTAACACTTTTTTCAACATTTAATTACAATAAAACGGCTCGGTAGATTTTCACCTAAAATTAATCAGCATCATTCCCAAATGATATCTTTCGAACAGTTTTTGATTTTTCAAAATCGGTTCGGTAGGATGAGCTTAAATGTGGACGAAAATTTAACACTTTTTTTCAACATTTAATTACAAGAAAACGGCTCGGTAGATTTTCACTTAAAATTAATCAGCATCATTCCCAATGATATCTTTCGAACAGTTTTTGATTTTTCAAAATCGGTTCGGTAGGATGAGCTTAAATGTGGACGAAAATTTAACACTTTTTTTCAACAGTTAATTACAAGAAAACGGCTCGGTAGATTTTCACCTAAAATTAATCAGCAATTCCCAAATGATATCTTTCGAACAGTTTTTGATTTTTCAAAATCGGTTCGGTAGGATGAGCTTAAATGTTTACGAAAATTTAACACTTTTTTTCAACAGTTAATTACAAGAAAACGGCTCGGTAGATTTTCACCTAAAATTAATCAGCATCATTCCCAACTAATATCTTTCAAACAGTTTTTGATTTTTAAAATCGGTTCGGTAGGATGAGCTTAAATGTGAACGAAAAGTTCAACACTTTTTTTCAAATTACGAAGAAACGGCTTGGCAGATCGTTGCACAAAACTGACAAACGATAGTCCTCACCGAAATACATCAAATGGCTTTTAAATTTCTAAAATCGGTTCAGGCGTTTTTGAGAAAACGTCGATCAAAAGTCTAATTTTGACAAATGCCAAAAAGACCATACTGATTTTTGCAAACTTTGACGAATTTTTAAAGCTGAACCAGTTGTCGTAGGGCCGTAATATTTTAGTATGACCTAGAAAACTATGGTATCTTTCGTCAAAAAAATAATCATAATAATCGTCAATATTTTTTTTTTAAAAACTTCATTACAAGAAAACGGCCCGGCCGATCTTTACCAAAAACTAATCAGCACGATTCCCAACCAATATCTATCGAACGGTTTTTGAATTTTCAAAATCGATTCAGAATTGCGGGCTAAAACGTGGACGAAAATTTTTTCACTTTTCTGCAATTTACAAAGAAACGGCCCGGCCGATCGCCGCACAAAGCTCAGAGACGATAGTCCTCATCGAGATACATCAAATGGCTTTTAAATTTTTGAAATCGGTCCAACCGTTTTGGAGAAAACGTCGATTTACGGCAAAAAATCTGTTCACACACACACACACACACACACACACACACACACACACACACACACACACATACTTTTTCCAAATTTGGCCTCATTCGATTCAGAATGGCTCGAAACGTCGAGAAAACATAAAATTAGCGATTCGGATTTTTTGATGAAAACATAAACTTCTCCTTCGGGAAGTTAACAAGATACGAAACAAACTTCCTAATAAAAACAAAACGACTGACAAACGTCCTCCGCCGGAACAAACCAACTATTAAACTATTAAAAAAAACAGCGAACTATTAAAAGAGACGACGAATAAAAACAATACTATTGAAGAACAACAAGAAAACTCATCGTCCACAAAAAACGACATTTTTAATACCATGAAACAAATTCAGGATTTACTTACAAAATTCGACTTAAGTAAAATAATTAGCAATATTCAAAAGTTTTTACCAAAATTTATGAACGTCAAAAATATTACAGACTTTATAATAATAGGTATAGAATTCTTCAACACTACATTTAAATAAATGGCTAAGATACACGCATGATGTTCTTACTCATAAAAACTGAGGACTAACAAAAGATTACTCCCAAACTTCTAAACTTGAGAAGTTTGAGAAATATGAACAAATCGAAAATATTAGAAATGGTTTTATGAACCAGAAATATATTAGTAAAATGAATAATAGAAGACAGTAATACCACGTATTACAAATGTAATACATATTGTCAAGGCATACTACAAATAAATAATAACCGTGATGTTGCAACAACATTCTATATAAATCCCTGCCAAAATCCCCGCTGTGACAATAAACCAATGTGGTGTAGATCAGGCATCGGCAACCTACGGCACGCGTGCCAGACTTGGCACGCGATGGGGTTCTGAATGGCACTCTATAAAGTAATCAGGAAAATCGCAAATATTGAGCGATTTTTAAATAAGAGAAAATGTTTAATTATAATTATTTTTCTAACGTAGCTCGCTAATGTATGTAATTCAACTTACGTTGAAGTACTTAAAGATTAATTTTCCAGAAGATGCAAAGACTTTGAAGCTTATGTGCCTATATTTTGAAGAAATTACAAATAAATCTGGAAGATGACTCTATGGAAAAATCGACAGCCATATTAAATTGTTGAATGACATTGCCGGAAAAGATTTAATTGTATAAAAAAATTGTATGCGCTCTCCTTTCAGCTTTTGGTTCCACATATCTCTGTGAACAAATTTTTTCTCACATGAAACATATTTTGAGTTCACAAAGAAATCGTTTAACAACTAAACATTCAGTATCTTGTGTGAAATTAAAAGTTACAAATTATACCCCGGATATTGAAATGTTAAGGAAAAAGGTGCAGGCACAAGGTTCACATTAAAGTTGTTTAGTTTATATTCAGTGGCGCATTAAGCTTTCTGCCGCCCTAGGCCCTATTATCTGATCAGGCGCCCTTTTTAATAGACAATTTTTTACTTTTTTAATTAAACTATAATTTTGTTCTAAATTACTTAAATACAACCTTTAACTTTGCGTAAAGTACTCGTAAGTTATAGTAATCGCAAAAGATCGAAAATGAAAATTTTTGCATATTTTTACGTTTCAGACATTTCTAAACATTTTGGCATACCTTAAAAAAAATTGATGTGTGTGTATGTATGTATGTTTCATTCTCATAGATAAGAAAGTCCTGATTAGTTTTTCGCTAAGACAGGTTTAGCCGTTTGGAAAATACAGAACAAAAGTGCAAAAATTGCAATTCAAGTTTTGAAAGAACCGAGAGTTCTACTAACCGAGACTTGTACTAAAGGAATGAATAATTACCTAAATTTTTGGGAAGGCAGGCATTAGTAAAAGCGAGAAAAAATTCGTCAAAGTTTTAGCCCACGATTTTAAGTCGATTTTAAAAATCGAAAAATCATTCGAAAAATCTTGGTTGGAAATCGTATTCATTAGTTTTTGGTAAAAACCTGCCGGACTTATTAGGTTTGCGGGACGATCGGACGAGCCGGTTGTTTGAAATTAGAATAAAAAAGCAAAAATATTACGTTTTTGGAATAAAGCCAGAAACCGATTTTTAAAATTGAAAAAAGATTTCTGAAAGATATCAATTAGGAGTCAAAATATTTGACAATTTTAAAAATTCATCAAAGTTTGATAAAACTTCATAGTCAAAATTTGTGTTAAAAGGCGCTTTTGTGATGTGATAAATCAAAATTTAATTTTCAAAAACGCCTGAACTGATTTCACAAATTAAAAAGACATTGGAC
This sequence comes from Ctenocephalides felis, assembly GCF_003426905.1. Taxonomy (NCBI): domain Eukaryota; kingdom Metazoa; phylum Arthropoda; class Insecta; order Siphonaptera; family Pulicidae; genus Ctenocephalides; species Ctenocephalides felis. The sequence goes on from NW_020536686.1 coordinate 14,077, forward strand.
TAAACTCGATAAATAGAACCGAGATATTCAAAAATTTCGCTTTTTTTAAATTCTAAAATAATTCGATTATTTGAAAATTTTAGATATTTTAATTTTCTCAAAATTTTGAAACCAGCGGATTTGCCTTTTCGGAAAACTAATCATTTATTCATATCACTAAAATACCACGTACAAAATATTTTTTGAGTCATTCCAATCGAATGATCTGTACTCTCAAAACCTTCATGATCACTTTTGCACCTTCTGCGCTCTGTATCTCCAAAAATGCTAAACCTGCCTGCATAAACAGTGTGCCTCTCAGTCAAAGCCAAGCGAATATTTTTTGAATCATTCATGGCCATTGATCCTTGCAAAGGACATTTAAACTATCTAAGAAATAAACTTTGAAAATTAAAAATATTGGTACGGAATGATTCAAAATAATGAAGACAAAATTTGTAATAATTAATAATTTTTTTATAAAAAATCTAATAATTTGATGTCAATGATCATTTTTTATCACCAAATGACACCTTTTTGGATCACCAAAAACGCTGATCATGCTCTCGCAAAATTTTCGATAGTTCTTATTTCGTCATACAAGTAAAAAGTGTCTTGAATTATTCAAATCGGACGCTTCGTTTTTGAAAAATTGAATTAGCATATTTTTAACTCTTTGCTCCCTGTTCCGAAACTGTCTTTGCAAAAAACTAATCAGCACGTCTTCCCGAATGCCAATTGGCAAAAAATTGTAACCGCATAAACACATGCATACATCCATTTTATCTAAGGCATGTCAAAATGTTCAGGAGAACTTGAAGCGTAGAGGTATATAACCAATTTGATTTACGATTTTTTAGGATTATTATAACTTAGCCTTCCTGAAGTTGATAATATGATACATCAAGAAAATATCAATGCGGCACCCACGAATAATAAATTTGATTGGAAAACGCATTACGTTCTATTTCATCGAAAATGATATCTAAATTTCAAAAAACAATCAGGATCTATCCTTAAAATGAATTGTCGTGTCATTTCATCGAGTTTAAAATTTTTACATTTTGAAAAATTTGCCGCCCCCTAAATTATGCCGCCCTAGGCCCGGGTCTCACGGGCCTTTGGGGTAATCGGGCACTGTTTATATTAGATATTCATGTTATTTGTTAATAAATATGTTTAAAAGATAAATTTGGTTATAATTCTTCTCCCCTAAAACCTAACTATATATTTCAAAATTAAGGCGGCACTCTAAAACATATTGGTAGAGTGGCTTGGCACACTACAGTTAAAAGCTTGCCGACCCCTGGTGTAGATGTTAAAAATATATCACGAGATTGATATCACCTTATGATAATAAACCATCATTGTGGCGACATTCGTTTAAAATTGCAATCGTGACATGCCGATCAACTGTCTTCGTATGATTTTTTTTTATTTATTTGAATAAAAATATAAATTTTATACATCTCAGGCAGACTGAAATGTCTGGTATGAGAGATCGTACTAAATATTTATACAATATATATATATATATATATATATATATATATATATATATTATACCGTACTATATATATATATACTACATCTAATGTATATAAAAATGTTTAGTTTTCAATCGTAATACACACATATGTATAAAAAACACACAAATATATATGTATATGATGTTACAACTAGTTGAAAACGAAGCTTCGTTCGTTCATAAAATACTGAACTTTCCACAGACGCTACTAGTGTTACATAGTAACGTCTTTTTTGCTAAGCTTTTGTGCTCTTCATTATAAACATTTTGGAAAAATTTCTTCTTAACCTCTCTTTCTATCTCATACGGAGTTAAATCCAAGAAACGCTTACGTCCTTCGCGTGATTTCTTCGTAGGCGCCATTTTAATAGATAAACGAAATTAAATTATACTTAATTATTAACCTTTCAAGCAAGAGCCAATATCGCGAAAAAGAAACATTCACAAAAATCTATTTCATTTATTCATGGCGGTATTGCCAAAGGCATAGATAAATAAACATTAAAAAAGTATTGCCAGAAGTGTGCTTATGAATTGCTGCTTAAACTACATGATGGTGGGATGTTAGAATATGGTTAGAATAGAATACACAAAAACTATATATTTAATATAAAATATAATAATAAAATTATAATTTTGATAATATATTTTCAGTTATGTATATCTCTAATTATATTTGCTAAATTGTATTTAATATCATGTTATTAAAATGAAAATCTGTATGAAGTGAAGTTTACAAAGTCATGCTCGTTGTAAGGTGGTAACAGTGGATTTTACAAATCTTGTATTTCTTATGCCTATGGTGGCAAGACTTCTAAGAAAAGCAAATCGTGCTTTTTAGGTTAATAATGGTGCGTCTGAAAATAAGAATTATTTTTTGTTCATTTTCTGGTTATCATTGAAGCAGTGCAGAAGCAGTAACAAGAAGATAAAATGGCCCCGTAAGTATACATACAATTTATATATTGGGCATTGTTAATTTATTTACAGCATAATGAAAAGTTTTGCTGTTGTTCGGACGTCTAAGTACACAATGGAGGTTCCTTCCAAATGGTTGATAGTGGTAAATAATGATTCTGAAAATATAACTGAAGTGTGGTGGCCCCCTGCCCGTATGAAATATCGCATTTCGTCTTTAGCTGCGAAGCAAACGTCAGTGAACAAGTCGGAGTGGATTAGAAGAAAAATAACTTTTGTCGGGTTATTGGTGAGAAATTCGATATTTGTTCTAGACACATATATGTCAGCAAGGAAGCACGCCGATGATTCGGAATATGCCTCGCAAGAGGAATTAGGCAAGGGGCATAGGAAAAGAAAGGCTGCAGTCATATCTGAATCAGAAAGCGACACCTCTGATGGTGAAGGTAATAAATTACTACATTTTCAAGATATATTTTATATAATATTTTTTATTATTATGATGTACAGATGCAGCTGTAGCAGGGCTTCCTGACCTCGTTGACTGGAAGCTATTGAGGTCCAATTCCGGCCTCAACGTAAGAGGTAAGTTTATAAAAAAATCGTGATCATATAAAATATTATATATTTTTAAACAAATTTGTTCTTAATGCAGCTACTACGGGCGGATGTGTGTTAGAACGCATGGAGTGGAAGCTGTTCCAAGCAGAGGACAGGAAGCTGCTTGCAATTGCCTTTTTTTCAAAGAAGTACAGATGCTCAAAGAGCGTTACTTGATTATTGAATGTGAGTAAAATGTGACTCATTATTTATGATGTTTTCCTAAACATTCATTTCTGTTACAGCTGCAAAATGGCTAGCATGAATAAAATAATGCAGGATTAGGACAGACCAAGACAATCTGATTTGGTGGACTTATCAAAAACAAACACTTTTGATCTCATTCTTCCTCTCTCTGGTGTAGAGGACCTACTTTCATTGGAGACGATATTAAAAGATGCTCAAAGAGCGTTACTTGATTATGAATGTGAGTAAAATGTGACTCATTATTTATGATGTTTTCCTAACATTCATTTCTGTTACAAGCTGCAAAATGGCTAGCATGAATAAAATAATGCAGGATTAGGACAGACCAAGACAATCTGATTTGGTGGACTTATCAAAAACAAACACTTTTTGATCTCATTCTTCCTCTCTCTGGTGTAGAGGACCTACTTTCATTGGAGACGATATTAAAATAATAAAGAATTGTTTCAGAATATGTAAGTTCTACTGCAAATTTATTAATGATTTCTGTGTGTGCATATATATGCATGTACTCATGTTTTATTGTTTTAGAAAACATTTATCGCCAGGATTGGTGGGAAGACGAGCGAAGATCATTTGAGTGATGTCCTTAAAAGACTAATGAGAAATAAGGGAAATATTCCATTGCATGAAACACGTTTAATTACATTATTAAGAATGTGAGTATTCATATTTATATACTAGTTTGAATTTGATTAATTTCTAATATTATTGTTATTATTATATAGGTGTTCTGAGAGTTGTTTACCCTGAATTCACGGATAGTACATTTAAGAAAATGATATCAAATTGGTTGAGATATGCTCGCCAGAGGAATGACAGGGCGGCGAGCAAAGCAAAGCCACCAAATGAACAGAATGATTCATGATAGATAAACTGTATATAGTTTATTTTTTAATAAATTTGTCATATGTATTAATATTCTAATTCTTGTGTATTCATCATGTATTAAGGGGTTAGGGGTACTTGCAGGCACGAAAAAATGAGTGTTTTCAGTATTTTTTTTTGTTATTAAACTATGTTTTTCTACAAAAATATTAATACAGCATTATTATACAATGTTTTGACTTGATGTAATAAAAATTTCAGAAAAAAAAAATCAATATTCCCAAAGTTATAGCCGTTTTGTTGACCCTGTTTCGAAAAACGGTCCTGGCGGTGACCATCATAACTCCTTAGAGATTCATCTAAAATCAATCAAATTAAAAAAATAGTTTTATGAATAGTTAATCCCGGGCCGGATCGAAGGTTTTCTTTTTTTTGCTAAAATTAACAAAATGGCAGCATCAGAAAGAAAAAATCTAGATTTTTGGGTAAAAAATCAACAGTTAATAGGTCTTAAAAAATTCAAATTTTTGAAAAATAAAAATCCTTCGATCAGGCACGAGTTTATTATGCATTCTAAAAGCTGTATGAATTTCATTAAAATTTACTAAGTGGTTTTCGAGTTACAGTGGTCACCGCGTCAAGAAACATAGTTTTGAGAAAAACGCGTTTAAAGTTTCACATTGGATTTACGTACAGAAATTCGAATTATTGAATTACTTAAACCGAGTCATCTATCTCTGGGCCATATAATAGTTTATCAGTCATTATGCAAGTTTCCAAAATTTCCATTTGCTGTTGCCTACAAAGCATTCTGGCCTCCTGAGTGTTCTCGTTGGCGCGCTGATCTGCCACTTTCACACGTGCAGCATCCAATTTTTCAGCATACCAATGGGAATTATACCCACAATTAGGTTCTAGGGTAACCATAATCAATAATAATAATTATGTATATGAATTCAGCAATTTGTACGATAGTAAAACTAGTATTCAAGGTTTCTAGGTATATTTTTTACACTAGTTGGTTGAAGTTTTTAATTTTTTCTGATTATGGATTTAATCTTGAACTACACATCTTGAAAGTAAATTATCATTGCTGAGATCGTCGTAAATCGGTTTGAAAGCGTTTAAAACATCAGGAGGTGAGGGAGAATGATTTTGAGTATAAGTATCGAGCTCTCCACTTGCGTCAACGCTCTGGTAAGAGTCCAATAACTCAAAAATTAATCATCGAATCAACTTGAAATTTTCAGAGAATATTTTCAAGATGTTACCCTTAATGAAAATGCAAAAAAATAAAAATCGATTTTTCAAAAATCCCAAGTACCCCTAACCCCTTAAGTTTTACTGCAATAATACACGCTGCCTTTTTCAGTAATATATATATATATATATATATATATATATATAATATATAATTATATGATATAATTATATAAGATCTGTGTTTTGAGATTCAAGTACAAACAAATAAAATAAATAAACTAGTTGGTTTGGTATTTAGCCTTGAGGCAAGTTACATGAACTTCCCGAAATGTGTAAATAATCGACTTAATCAAAAAAAAATTTGTAAATAATATACTTCATTAATCCTACTTTTAAAAAAAACGATAATAATTTTAGCAAACTTTGACGAATTTTTAAAATTAAACTACTTGTCGTTAGGCCGTAATATTACAGTAAGTTCTATAAGACCATGATGTATATCGCCAAAAAAATTTCCATGAAAATCGGCTTAATTTTTTTTTCAACAGTTAATTACAAGAAAACGGCTCGGTAGATTTTCACCTAAAATTAATCAGTATCATTCCCAACAAATATCTTTCGAACAGTTTTTGATATTTTAAAATCGGTTCGGTGGGATGAGCTTAAATGTCGACGAAAATTTAACACTTTTTTTCAACAGTTAATTACAAGAAAACGGCTCGGTAGATTTTCACCTAAAATTAATCAGTATCATTCCCAACTAATATCTTTCGAACAGTTTTTGATATTTTAAAATCGGTTCGGTAGGATGAGCTTAAATGTCGACGAAAATTTAACACTTTTTTTCAACAGTTAATTACAAGAAAACGGCTCGGTAGATTTTCACCTAAAATTAATCAGTATCATTCCCAACTAATATCTTTCGAACAGTTTTTGATTTTTTAAAATCGTTCGGTAGGATGAGCTTAAATGTGGACGAAAAGTTTTTTTCAAATTACAAAAAACGGCTTGGCAGATCGTTGCACAAAACTGACAAACGATAGTCCTCACCGAAATACATCAAATGGCTTTTAAATTTCTAAAATCGGTTCAGGCGTTTTTGAGAAAACGTCGATCAAAAGTCTAATTTTGACAAATGCCAAAAAGACCATACTGATTTTTGCAAACTTTGACGAATTTTTAAAGCTGAACCAGTTGTCGTAGGGCCGTAATATTTTAGTATGATCTAGAAGACTATGGTATCTATCGTCAAAAAAATAATCATAAAAATCGTCGAAATTTTTTTTTTAAAAAACTTTATTACAAGAAAACGGCCCGGCCGATCTCTACCAAAAACTAATCAGCACGATTCCCAACCAATATCTTTCGAACGGTTTTTGAATTTTCAAAATCGATTCAGAATTGCGTGCTAAAACGTAGACGAAAAATTTTTCACTTTTCTGCCATTTATGAAGAAACGGCTTGGCCGATCGTCGCACAAAACTGACAAACAATAGTTCTCGTCCAGATACATCGAATGGCTTTTAAATTTTTGAAATCGGCCCAGCCGTTTTCGAGAAAACGTCGATTTACGGCAAAAAATCTGTTCACATACACATACACACACACACACACACACACACACATACTTTTTCCAAATTTGGTCTCATTCGATTCAGAATGGCTTGAAACGTCGAGAAAACATAAAATTAGCGAATCGGGTTTTTTGATGAAAACATAAACTTCTCCTTCGGGAAGTTAATAAATGATTAAGTAAACTCTATTACTTTAAAATCTACTTAACTATTAATCCAAAACAAAATTTATGCATGCATTTTTACTAAAATATAATTTGGATAAATGTACACAATTAAGTGGTTTTGTTGTTCTGTCAACATCAGTTAGATATTGCTAAGATGTCGTACGGTGGTCGCGTGTCAGATATCGCGATGCGATGTCTATCCTAGTGTAGAATCCATCTCAATAGCACATTCGTCACTTCGAAGCGGCGATGTCTCATGTCGTTCCTAATATATATAATATAAAAATAGGAACTTCATCTACTACAAAATATGCAGCATCTTGTATGGTCAAAAATAAATCTAATTTTCGCGTAAAATATGTGCATGTAAAATATAGTTATAATAAAAAAAAATTAAGGCAAATTATGAAACAAAATACTTTGTTTTACTTCTTATCAACAAAGCGATATTATGAACCATCATAATATCGTATATAATAACTGTATTATATAATTATAAAATTGATTCATAGAATTTTACATTCAATTTCCCATATCAAAACACTTAAATTTGTATATTAATTTGTATGTATTGTTGATCTGTATTTGAGTGCTTGTTGTTTTCCAATTAGAAATATTGGTCAAAAACAAAGAGAATATTATATATTACGCGTTTCATGATGTGTCTTTTGAATATTTAAAATTAGTAAAATATATTTATACTATTTTTTTATATATATTTTACTGCATAAGTAAATAGTAATTAATCATTCTGCAAAAATTTCTCAATATTTGCAACTCTCAATACAAATTGTTAATATCGATTTCACATATCGTCGGGTGCGTACGAATCGGTTTTACTCAATCTTTTTATATTTATATAATATCCATGCTGCATCACATGTCTCATTTTACATCATATATTGATTGCACAAATATGGTGATATATTTAAACAAATGAATAATTTGCCGAAGATTGGAAATAACTTGTACCAGAGATCAGGTAAGTCAGAAAAATGCCAGAAGATTTTGTCATTACAAATTGAACAAATCAATCATCACAAGCATTAAAACATCTTCGTTTGTCAATAAATTATACCATTTGACGCATGGTACGTACGAGTTCGAAATTGTACGAAATCCGTACAATTCCCTCCTGAAATTGATTATGTTTGGTCTAAAAGTCAATTTATTTCAAGCTAATATTTATTTTAATGTGATCTTTTTGAAGTGTGTGCCTCAAAATCATGAAATGTTTTAAAATTCATTCAACTAAACAGAAACAACCATGTTATTTAACATTCGGTGTTGATGCTTAGGCTCAAATGCTGATAGGAGTCTTTGTAATTGATCGAAAACTATTTTCACAATCACATAAATAAATTTGAATGTCCATGACAGGATTGAAAGCATGGCAAAATTTTCAGATATCTTCAAATAGTCTGGCATATCAATTACTTCAACCAAACTATTGCCATCACAATGGTCATTAAACATCAATTTTCTCTGAACATTGTCACATCTGAATCTGTCTTCTAAACGAATAATCCATCAAAATTTTGAAGATCTCTCAGCCATTAATATCCTTATCCAATCTCATTCGATATATAAATCATAAATTATTTATTTTGATGTACTGTAAATATAATATATTATCGAAACACTCCTTGTATTGTGTATTTGTCTGGACTAAGTTTAAAACCTCCATGATGTTTTAGTCTCATGTTATTTCACATAGGAAGAAAATTAGGCATCATTTGATTTTTATCATATTGATTCCTTTTTTCACATTGAAATAATATGATTAAATATTTAAAGAGTTAAAATTCCTATAACACTTATTCGTTTTTCTGGCAATAGAATCGCAATTTGATATCATCATATTATCAGTCGTTATTAGTATTAGCCATGTTTGGTTTTCTATAGTTAATAAATTAAGATAATTACATCTATAAATTCGTTTATAACTGCTGTGATATAATTAATAACAGTGCCCTTACTTTACTTTAATTCAATAGTCCACTATATTTTATTTTATCAACAAATTCATTTTTCATTATTGCCATAATATTCCAATTATAAATACTATACTACCATAATCTATCATTTATCTCCTTTTATTAATATCTACCAATTTGTTTTGTTAGCATTCAACAATTAAAAATTCTGTCCAAATCCTATACATTTAACAAATTTTACATATTCAGAGACGACACACATTTAATATAAAAAAATATCATAATTTAAGAAAAGTACCGATACTTCACATCAACAATACAATACTTGACTTGAATCCTTTTTTGTACTTTAAATGATTTAACAATGCGCAGATCTTTAAGATTTATTTTTGCTCAACAAGAAACTCATGAACAAATAAAATTATGTTCAAATAGTAGCACATACAACTAATCTATTTAATATCCAAAAGTATCCGTAAGAGTAAAACTAAATAGTGACACATTATAACTACAACTAAATAGTGACAATTTATAAATATACTGAATATTAATAAATTAATAAAACAGGCCAATCGCATATCATTTTCTTAATTTCTAGAACAGCACGCGTTATGCTTTTATGTGATGGCTTACCATGCAAAACTCCGCCAAATGAAAACACAAAATACAATATTATTTAAATTAAATATGATTTAGTAGGCAGTTATTATTTATCAGGTTAAGTTTTTCGTACATTTTTCATTTTATTTTAATTTTAATTCCCTAAGTAAGACTTCATTTATAGGTCACAAAATAATATACCGCATTTGCAAAAAAAGTTATTCGATAGTAGAAAAATTCAATTTGCATGTCCCTCCCGAATGATATCCACATTGTATGTTGATGATCACGTTCTTGTCGATTATTGGACGACTTATTTGGGACATGACAAACTGGCTAAATATTAACCAATAGACAAGAAATTACTGAGGTAAACTCATTAAATACTCACGATTTTATAGGTCATCATGTTTGCTTTTGCTTTAGATGATTCAGAAACCATACATGATTGTTGAATTAATGTTATTAACAACAGTACTGAAAGAACTTATACCCTATTTATACACAGTCATGGTTTTCTGTATCGATCAGTGAAGAAGATGAGAGAACCTTATAGTCCGCCCATTGATAGTTTGTAAAGTGGCATCGTCTGGGAGTAAAGTCGAATAATTGATAATAAATATTTGATAATAATATGACATCAAGAATATTTGTATAATAGTCTTTGTAAATGCATTTCAAGTGGCAAAGGAAAAGGTAAAGGAGGCCGAGAACCACCCTGGCATCACATCGGACAAAGAATTCCAGAAGATCCAGAGGAACAGAGTAATTATAAAAGCCTAGCGTTTTACCACCATTACATGAGTTACCGTGTGTTGCCAAAAATACACCAGCGATTCATGAATGGACCAGAAGTAAGTGAAAATACTAAGTAAATTCAGTTTTTAATTGACACTAAGGGTATGGGCGCATTGCCATACAGAATCGGCCCCACCCTGGTATTTAAATAATTTATACGTCATTTTATAGGTCTATTTGATAAAAACCGATATACCAATTTTCAACTTTGTACCTCATCTTATGGCCGAGATATCATTGAAAATATGCCAATGTGGCCCCTTCTTTCAAACTCACTTTTTGGCGTAACCATAAAAGATATCGAAAAAATTTTTACGTGATTCTACTCACATTGACTCAGACCACATTACGTAGAACAATCGATTCTAAAAAATCGTTTACTTTTAGCTGAAAAAGACAAAATAATTTTTCAATTGATTATTTCGGGTAGTGCATTTACTTGGACCACTTTCTAATTAGCGTTATTCGAAAGCCTATTGTTTTTTCTTTGAGTACTGCAAATATTGTTCAAATCAATTTAGTGGAACACATTGAAAAATTGAAAAGAACAGAGCAAGTACACCCGCGGGTAACGCTAATAGTACCCTGCAATTGCATAGAGTTCGTTCGGACGCAAAACAGTGCGCGATGCGCCGCCGAAACGATTCTTAACCCTTTGAGTGCCTGGAGCCGATATATCTAACATAAACACCGATGGTAAAGTACGGAAACTGCCTGGAAAACTGGAAAGGGTTTGCGTGGTGTGCAGCAGAAAGGATGGTAGCCCAAAGAGAAAATCACGCACAGTTTGCAATAAGTGCAACAAAGGATTGCATGGAGTGTGCATTAGTAGCCACGAATGCTAAATAAATTATTTGTTTGAGTTGCAATAACAAAATTTTACACATTTGCAATATATATATATATAAATATTTATGACAACATAATTTTGTTTCAGTAATGTTATATTACCGATAACAATTACATATTTGTTCATTTTTGCTCCAAGCGACAACTTCGCCAGTAAAACAGGTGAAACATGGATAAGCTGGTTGCATTAAAAAACCCTTCGCTAATTGCTCCTAATTTATTGTCTAATTTCGAGTGTCCAATATGTAACGAACTATTTTATGGAACTGTGCAAATTTGCGTGAAGGGACACAGTGTTTGTGAGTCTTGTATTAAACAATTGGAAAGATGTCCTATGTGCGGTATGTTCTACAAAGGAGGACAAAATTACAGTTTGGAACAACTGCTGCGCTACATGAAACTACCTTGCATGTATAATCATAATGGTTGTACAAAATATTTAGCAACAGTAAATTTCAAGGATCATGTAAAAGTCTGTGCCTACAGGGATAGAAAATGTTTTGCTGCATTCGATCAGAACGAAGACTGCCAGTGGACCGGAACAATAGGAAATATGGTCAAACATTTCCAAAATGATCACAAAGAATTAGTCATAGAAAATAAAAACTCATTTATTTGGGAATTCAACAAATCTGAATTTGGAGCAAATCTCGTCGATGATAAATACTTCTTATTTCGTTGCAAACTAGCAGTCGGTACCAGAGAATCATTTTGTTTTGCAATGGTACCAGCAATGGGTCTAATGAAGAAAACATCCAAGACATTACCCAAAAAGTTCAAAATCCTACTGGAAATTAACTTTCAAAAATTTTCAAATTAAACACAAATCCTTCCAATATTGCGATCTCCTTGATGATAATTTCGAGTTTATAAAATGTAAACGTAACCTTGATGTTATTTTAAATAAACGTAATTTCTGTCCTGAAATTTTCACAGGTGCCATCGAATTTAGCGCAGAGGTTGTTGATATGTGAAACGTAGAAAATTTTGTGAACATGCGATAAAACTTAACTATATTTTATATAGGATTTTAATACTATTTTAGCCTTGATGGCCATTTATTTTTAAAATGTTTTTAATTGATATAACCTAATACCAATTATATTTAATACCAGTTATAAATCTATTTTTATTTATAATACATGTTAATTTTATATGTTCAATAATACATCCTCCAGTTAGAATCTTCAACCACACAATTCCTGCAAAAGAGACAGTCAAATACCTGGGGATGATTCTAGACAAGAAATTAAATTGGAAAGCGCACATAGTCACTAAACGGGCACACATGGAACACATAAGAAGAACTTTACACTGGTTGTTGGGTAGTCAATCAGAACTATCAGCCTACAACAAGATTTTGTTGTACAAAACCATCATAAAACCAGTTTGGACATACGGAGTACAACTATGGGGATCCGCCAAAAAAAGTAACATTCAAATCATACAAAGGTTCCAGAACAAACTCTTAAGACAAGCAGTGGGAGCTCCCAGATATGTCCCCAACTGGATGATACATCAAGACACTTGCATAGCCACAGTCACAGAAGAAATTAAAAACTATTCAATGAGACACAAACAAAATATTGACAATCACAGCAACGAACTTGCAGCCAAATTATACGACACAACTTTCGATTACAGACTGAAGAGAACAAAACTTATTCAGTTAGCACAATAAGGTTTTTAAGTTATCGTTTAGAAATAATGTAGTCCTACTCCTATATTTAATACTAGATTAGTTAGATTAGAAGATTATTATTATTATTATTATTTTTTGTTTTGTTTTGTTTAATCTAATATGTATAGTTTAATTTGATTAGTTTTTAAGACTACCTGGATCAAATCTAATTTAGTTTAACAACAATAATATCAGGACCACCACTGGCGGCCTGATATGCCCTTTCTATTTATATTAATCAAAAAAATTACTAGATGTCATATTTATAGACAGTTGTAATTACCTAATGAAATAAAAAAAAAAAAAAAAAAAAAAAAAAAAAATAATACATATTTCGAAAGAGATAATCCGCCTGGCGCCTACCGTGTACCTTCAAGTTATGTTTTATTTTTGTTATGTAATATTGTTTATCTTGTTACAAAATATATTGGAAATACAAAGTATATACTTCATTATAATTGACCCATATAAAATTGTGGTAAAAAGAAGGCTGTTTGTATGTGCAAACACGTTTTGTGCGAGAGAACTCAACTTTTACTTCATTTATAAACATATATACCTTTGTTTTTACTATAATTCTCAAACGAGTACAAAAAACTAGTGTCATTGTTTCGTTCTGTATTTCATCTATAATACGCAGCTTTTTGAATCATGTAAATATCGTTTCTCGTTTGGTTTTTATAAGCATTTTCCCGAACCCTTGTAAAACTGTGATATTCGGCCGGTTTTTCTCGCATAGGCACCTCCATTTCGCCCGGCACTAAAAGGGTTAAGAAATTCTGAATGCGAAAATTTTATTTTATAGTTATATATGTATAAATTCACAAAGTTTGAAATTTTTAGACATTATTAGTTTTACTATATTAATTAAATCACTAAAACTAGTGTGTATCGTGCCTTAAGGCAATTACTGGAACTTCCCGTACTCTAATGAAATAAGAATATTGAATGCTTTCAAATATATTATTATAAATACTGTAACTTTTATTATTCGAATTTATAGACAAAATAAAAGTGCTCTTAAATTGAACGATGGCGTTTAAATATGTTAGCCTGAAAATGAATGAACAAACTTAATGAAGCGGAGTTAGAAATTGCATAAACTGAATAGCAAAATTAAAATTATTTATTTGATTCGAATTATTTTCGATAATAATTTTTGAGAATTAAAAAATATGTTTTTTTTTAAAAAAAAACAATCTTGTCGTCCAAAAAAGCAAAAGCTTTTTGATTCATTTAAATCGGATTTTTCGTTCTCTTGAAAACTCGGTTTCTATCTTTGCTCCGTATCTCCGACTTGTATTTGTTAAAAACTAATCAGTACGTCTCCTCATCAAAAGGAATCGAATGTTCATTACATCATTCATACACGAAATATAACACAAATACACATACTCACATATAAAATTTTTCTATTGTATTCCAAAATCTTCAGAAACCTTCGAAACGTGAAAATGTGCAAACATTTTCGATTGCGATTTTTGAACGATTACAATAACTTACTTGCGGAAAGTTAAAAATATATACTGAAATTAAATGCATTTAAAATGCCACTATATTATAAGTAGATGCGAATTAGCTAATACAAAATTAGTTTAAAAAAACACGATCTTTCGCATAAACCACACAAAAGATACAAAGTACATTCAGCTATATTTTATTAGAGGTATATATTTTTTTACATCAAATGAAATTGTAGTACTGATAAAGAATGGTCACAATAAGGGCTTTATTGTCACAATGTTACAACTATCATCATATTATCAGTCGTTATTAGTATTAGCCATGTTTGGTTTTCTATAGTTAATAAATTAAGATAATTACATCTATAAATTCGTTTTATAACTGCTGTGATATAATTAATAACAGTGCCTTTACTTTACTTTAATTCAATAGTCCACTATATTTTATTTTATCAACAAATTCATTTTTCATTATTGCCATAATATTCCAATTATAAATACTATACTACCATAATCTATCATTTATCCTTTTATTAATATCTACCAATTTGTTTTGTTAGCATTCAACAATTAAAATTTCTGTCCAAATCCTATACATTTAACAAATTTTACATATTCAGAGACGACACACATTTAATATAAAAAAATATCATAATTTAGAAAAAGTACCGATACTTCACATCACAATACAATACATACTTGACTTGAATCCTTTTTTGTACTTTAAATGATTTAACAATGCGCAGATCTTTAAGATTTATTTTTGCTCAACAAGAAACTCATGAACAAATAAAATTATGTTCAAATAGTAGCACATACAACTAATCTATTTAATATCCAAAAGTATCCGTAAGAGTAAAACTAAATAGTGACACATTATAACTACAACTAAATAGTGACAATTTATAAATATACTGAATATTAATAAATTAATAAAACAGGCCAATCGCATATCATTTTCTTAATTTTCTAGAACAGCACGCGTTATGCTTTTATGTGATGGCTTACCATGCAAAACTCCGCCAAATGAAAACACAAAATACAATATTATTTAAATTAAATATGATTTAGTAGGCAGTTATTATTTATCAGGTTAAGTTTTTCGTACATTTTTCATTTTATTTTAATTTTAATTCCCTAAGTAAGACTTCATTTATAGGTCACAAAATATATACCGCATTTGCAAAAAAAGTTATTCGATAGTAGAAAATTCAATTTGCATGTCCCTCCCGAATGATATCCACATTGTATGTTGATGATCACGTTCTTGTCGATTATTGGACGACTTATTTGGGACATGACAAACTGGCTAAATATTAACCAATAGACAAGAAATTACTGAGGTAAACTCATTAAATACTCACGATTTTATAGGTCATCATGTTTGCTTTTGCTTTAGATGATTCAGAAACCATACATGATTGTTGAATTAATGTTATTAACAACAGTACTGAAAGAACTTATACCCTATTTATACAGTCATGGTTTTCTGAAGAAGTGAAGAAGATGAGAGAACCTTATAGTCCGCCCATTGATAGTTTGTAAAGTGGCATCGTCTGGGAGTAAAGTCGAATAATTGATAATAAATATTTGATAATAATATGACATCAAGAATATTTGTATAATAGTCTTTGTAAATGCATTTCAAGTGGCAAAGGAAAAGGTAAAGGAGGCCGAGAACCACCCTGGCATCACATCGGACAAAGAATTCCAGAAGATCCAGAGGAACAGAGTAATTATAAAAGCCTAGCGTTTTACCACCATTACATGAGTTACCGTGTGTTGCCAAAATACACCAGCGATTCATGAATGGACCAGAAGTAAGTGAAAATACTAAGTAAATTCAGTTTTTATTGACACTAAGGGTATGGGCGCATTGCCATACAGAATCGGCCCCACCCTGGTATTTAAATAATTTATACGTCATTTTATAGGTCTATTTGATAAAAACCGATATACCAATTTTCAACTTTGTACCTCATCTTATGGCCGAGATATCATTGAAAATATGCCAAAGTGGCCCCTTCTTTCAAACTCACTTTTTGGCGTAACCATAAAAGATATCGAAAAAATTTTTACGTGATTCTACTCACATTGACTCAGACCACATTACGTAGAACAATCGATTCTAAAAAATCGTTTACTTTTAGCTGAAAAAGACAAAATAATTTTTCAATTGATTATTTCGGGTAGTGCATTTACTTGGACCACTTTCTAATTAGCGTTATTCGAAAGCCTATTGTTTTTTCTTTGAGTACTGCAAATATTGTTCAAATCAATTTAGTGGAACACATTGAAAAATTGAAAAGAACAGAGCAAGTACACCCGCGGGTAACGCTAATAGTACCCTGCAATTGCATAGAGTTCGTTCGGACGCAAAACAGTGCGCGATGCGCCGAAACGATTCTTAACCCTTTGAGTGCCTGGAGCCGATATATCTAACATAAACACCGATGGTAAAGTACGGAAACTGCCTGGAAAACTGGAAAGGGTTTGCGTGGTGTGCAGCAGAAAGGATGGTAGCCCAAAGAGAAAATCACGCACAGTTTGCAATAAGTGCAACAAAGGATTGCATGGAGTGTGCATTAGTAGCCACGAATGCTAAATAAATTATTTGTTTGAGTTGCAATAACAAAATTTTACACATTTGCAATATATATATATATAAATATATTTATGACAACATAATTTTGTTTCAGTAATGTTATATTACCGATAACAATTACATATTTGTTCATTTTTGCTCCAAGCGACAACTTCGCCAGTAAAACAGGTGAAACATGGATAAGCTGGTTGCATTAAAAACCCCTTCGCTAATTGCTCCTAATTTATTGTCTAATTTCGAGTGTCCAATATGTAACGAACTATTTTATGGAACTGTGCAAATTTGCGTGAAGGGACACAGTGTTTGTGAGTCTTGTATTAAACAATTGGAAAGATGTCCTATGTGCGGTATGTTCTACAAAGGAGGACGAAATTACAGTTTGGAACAACTGCTGCGCTACATGAAACTACCTTGCATGTATAATCATAATGGTTGTACAAAATATTTAGCAACAGTAAATTTCAAGGATCATGTAAAAGTCTGTGCCTACAGGGATAGAAAATGTTTTGCTGCATTCGATCAGAACGAAGACTGCCAGTGGACCGGAACAATAGGAAATATGGTCAAACATTTCCAAAATGATCAAAGAATTAGTCATAGAAAATAAAAACTCATTTATTTGGAATTCAACAAATCTGAATTTGGAGCAAATCTCGTCGATGATAAATACTTCTTATTTCGTTGCAAACTAGCAGTCGGTACCAGAGAATCATTTGTTTTGCAATGGTACCAGCAATGGGTCTAATGAAGAAAACATCCAAGACATTACCCAAAAAGTTCAAAATCCTACTGGAAATTAACTTTCAAAAATTTTCAAATTAAACACAAATCCTTCCAATATTGCGATCTCCTTGATGATAATTTCGAGTTTATAAAATGTAAACGTAACCTTGATGTTATTTTAAATAAACGTAATTTCTGTCCTGAAATTTTCACAGGTGCCATCGAATTTAGCGCAGAGGTTGTTGATATGTGAAACGTAGAAAATTTTGTGAACATGCGATAAAACTTAATTATATTTTATATAGGATTTTAATACTATTTTAGCCTTGATGGCCATTTATTTTTAAAAATGTTTTTAATTGATAATAACCTAATACCAATTATATTTAATA
>NW_020536687.1:0-16505 GCF_003426905.1 Ctenocephalides felis
AATTATTGTAACTAAAAAAAATAATTTATTTATGAAATTAATTTCTTTTTGCAACTTATTAAATCATATTTTATTTTCTACTGCATTGCATATTCAATAAATAATATTTACATCAACAAATAACAGCACGTATTTAATCGTGTTTAATAAAAGTACAATAATACATAATTCATCTCTGAGTATAAATTTGGCTCTTTACTCGAGAAGCAATTTTATTATAATCTACTTTTATTCAAATAACTTTAATAAATCAATTTTATACTGCTTTCACTTAAACAAACAATATTCAGCATTTAATGATTCATATTTAGCATTTTTGAAATAGTATGCATAAGTAATTTTTGATCAGGTCACAAAGGCTCGTCGTAGTTCTTTTTATTCAATCCAAAGTATGTTGTCTGTAAAACAAGTCAATTTAGCGGAATAAGCGGATTTGTTAGCAGACCACCGAGGCATAAGTATTTTTATTAGTCGAATTAGTCGAAGGGGTTGAAAATATTATCCTTTAGAGACGAATGTAGTACGGGATGATACATAAAACTTTATGTAAAACCACGATATTCAATATCGTGATTTCTTTGAGTAATAACATTGTATCAAATATTATCAGAGAAAACGCAATGTGTTCATAAAATTGGAATGGATCGGAAATTGTAGAAACAGGGAGAAAATTCAAACATCCGTATCTAATGTTCTGGTTAATAAAGTTGTCAGATACGCGGGCGTTAGAGAGGGTTAAAATTATCGTACAATTCTATGCGAGTGGAAGAATTGACGACAGATCAGAATTTAGCAGCAGCGTGTGCGTGAAATTTGCGTAACTTTGCGTCATCCCTATGCGCAAAATATTTCACAGTAGCGGGTCCATGATAATATTGAGCTTTTGATAGATTTTTCATAAAATTATTTATCCGTGATATTTATTGAGCTATTGAAATAATTTTACTTAGGAGAGATTTATAAAATCACAATTATTGTACGCTTGTAATCTAAAAGTAATATTACTGCTCAAATTTTATACAGCATTTACTATCAATATATAGTAATTAGTAGATACTAAAAGTTTAAAAGTTTTTCATTGTTATATAAAAAATGATCATTAGTATTATAATAATTGTAATATTTCAACTAATAAAATTTATAAAATCATTCGCTATAAATGTCATCCATGGACGACATCCACTAGACTACCTGTGTAAAAAAATTCACATATTTAACATAAACGATTACCTCAATTTTATTAAGCATTAATTGTTAAAAATTAAATTTTTGTCCAAATAAATCATCCAAAGATATTTACCATCTAATAGTCAAATAAATTCACCCCGCCGATATTGACTCGTATAGATTCCAATCTAGGCCGCGTTCAGTGTAAAATTTAACCCTCCCGCTTATGACGTTGGTATCATGCCCAAATTATAAACGGCCCGCGCGCGTCGTGTCACGTTGATTAATCGTAATATTTGTTGTTTTCGTGACCAAAATCCCTGTGAATGCATATAGACCACACAAAATCGCATTTAGAATTCGCTCTGTGACGTTATTTATTATGAAATTCTGATGTCTTCCCATCTGACAGATTAACCCTTTGTGCACACAGACTTTAGCACAATGTCCGAAGAGCCCGTGCCGCTGAACAAATAAGCAATGATTGATAATTCATCAATGTTCAGAATAGGACCACATTGCGTCAGACAGTTTTAATTTAATTTACTGTTACTATCGATTGCATATTTTCGATTGTTGTATTATGTATTATCTTCAATTAAAACGTATGGGCCGATTCTGCCGTAAAATAGACGTATTCTGCCGTAATGTTATGGCAAGGCTATGTTACGTAGCATTTTTCATATATAATGTGGTACTAAAAACCGTCAAAATTCTATGTGCGTGCTGTGCAGTCAGGCGTTTTGGACAGAAAACCTAACCTGGAAAACGCACAAACGTCAAAAAAATCTTATCATTTTATCAGGTGCTTATTTTGATGTGGCATACAATATGGGTGAAGTTACATTGTATGTGCAAAACGCCTGACTATACAGCAAATACATAGAATGTTTTTTTTTGTTTAATTTTTCATACCAAACTGTACACAGAACATTCAGCTATATTATTACAGATATACCATATATTATTTGACTGCGTGAGAAGGATCGCTATCCAGCGACAGCACCTTCTTAGATTTAATTGATATTTTGTAGTAAATCATTGCAGATTCTTTTTTTGAGGCGCTTTGGTGGTAAAGGCTTGAGCAGATCACACGCTAATTCGTTTGGATGTAAAGACTAATTTCTTCTTCATAGAATGTTGACAGTTTTTAGTACTATTTTATATGCAAAACGCTACGTAGTATAGCCTTGCATTACATTTTTACGGCAGAATCGGCCATTTACTTCATAAATGTATTTTAAAATTAAATGCAACCCATTTTATCAGGATTTAAAAAATACACAAAGAAAACTATAAATGAGTTTTCTTTTTATTAATATTTATTATTTTTTTGTTGCAGGTTCCTGAAGCATAGAACGAGAGGAAAATATTAAGCGGTTGCCGCTGCAGCTGTAATGTAAGTATATCAAATATAAATATAACTTCTTTCATGACAGATTAACATTGTGAAAATATTTATTGCAATGTATAAAAAAAACTATTTGGTGACTAGATTTATTATATAACGCCCTCTTTTTATCTTCATACAATATATATATATATATATATATATATATATATATATAATATGAGAACATCACCGCACTAATCTCGAATCATATCTGTCGTCGATGACAATGGAATTAGAATTAATAATAAATACATTATATTTATAATGCGCAATGTGTATGCGTTGCGCGTTTCGGCGTGCCCATTGTTGCAATCCTTTCACTGGCCCCGAATTGATGTGGATCGCACCCCTTTTTGCAAACATGTTTTTACGGACTATTTTTCACCAACACCCCTTCACGGTTCGGCCGGTAGTTCGTTCCTTGGTTCTTCCGAAGCTTACGATACGATTTGTTATAAACGCATCGATGTATTCGTGCTCTAGGGCAGATATATAATTGTTAATTTTAAACGGGATTTACAGTACCACCCTACTACCTTGATATCTTCGGAAGTTACGGTGTTATGTACATCGGTTATGTAACATATTTATTTAAACCCACACAACTAATATTAAACTAATACGCGTGCATGCTGTGAACGGCCAAAGGGGTTTGTTGTGAGAATGGTGAGCAATGTTAGCGGTCCCTGAAGCGTCGATTTTTAACGCGTGCGGGTTTAATTTTTAATATGTCAATTTCATATTTAAAAAATAAATCTAGGCAATCTATATTTTTTATCCTGCAGGCTATGCCTGAAGGCATGAGTACCATTTCGTAGATCATGATCTTATTTGGTCGAAGTAGTTTGTGGGAATGGAAA
The DNA here is from genome assembly GCF_003426905.1 of Ctenocephalides felis. Lineage (NCBI taxonomy): Eukaryota > Metazoa > Arthropoda > Insecta > Siphonaptera > Pulicidae > Ctenocephalides > Ctenocephalides felis. Next base: position 3,421 of record NW_020536687.1, read on the forward strand.
AATATAAGAAATATTATGTTATCATCTAATTAATTATTACTAAAATATTTCCAGCGATAGTTATTAAATGTACCGTATGAATTGCACCTATCCTGATGAACATCAGTTATTTTTTGGTGGTACATAAAAAATGTCAAAATCGAATGCCAATCTATTGATTGTACGTCCGGGTATGATGTTTTTTTTTATATAATTTTATTTGAACAGCGATCAGAACTTATGGGTTCTATGAGCTGTTGTGATTAATATCTTATAACTACGTTTGTTTTATTACAGATGGCAACCCAAACAGTTGTCACATCTTTGTATGATAAATTTTTATTACAATCTCTGTAATAGGGCAAGTATGGTGCAACAATGCCGGCTGATGGCTATTTTCACTTGGAAACATATTGCTATTTATATTTCCAAGTGAAAATCGTTGTCACTGTTGCCTGACAACAGGCTGCTCGAAGTGGGTGTCGAACCCGGGACCTCTGAAACAAGTCCCGTCGCTCTTAACCGCTTACCTACGAGCGAGCCCCGGGTATGATGTTAACCAATTTAAACCCCCCAGTTATGAACTGCAACTTCGTATTCGATTTTGCAAATTTTATTTCGTAATTTATTAACATAAATTATACCGTAATAAAAATCAAATTCTCTCGATAACGTGTGTGTACAATGTTGAATTTTCTGTGCTCATATCGGCACATAAATTAGCGGAAAACGCAGCAACTGCAGCATTTATTACGATAATAACACGATTGCGTGGTCGTGTGCCTGGGTCGCGTACAGTAAGGGCAATCACGGAGTCATTTTGACTCATATGAGGGTTTATAGGTGAGATTGAAATCTCGATCGGAGCACAGGGTCATAATATGCAATGTGGGCACACTTCATATGCGAGCAGAGTAACTTTATTTAGCATGATTTTTTATTATAGATAGTAATTGATAAATACGCGTGTGGAATTTGTAGATTGTAAATGTAGATCAAAGTGATAAAAGTCAAAAGTCATATTCATTGAAAAGCTGAAGGGATGGTTGTTGAAATGAATCGTGATGTACGAATGTATTTTCATTGAACATTTGCGTTAGAAATCGTGCCTACATTTTTTAAAAGCTTCAAATTTTTTTTGGAAACTTAGAAAAACTAGAAACTTAGAAACTTAGAATATTGAAAAATTTGAAAAAAATGACTTTTTTTATTTCGATTTTTTTTTGTTATTTTTTAATTTCTTTTTAGATGCAATCGGGCTGAGTTTTAGAGACGCTGTTTCAGAGACAAAAGATTAAAACGTGTAAGCGCCAGATTGCAGTATTGTAACCAATAGAAATGTAAAATAGCGGGGCGCATGGCATCGTGCCTCAAGGAAAATTGCTGTAACTTCCCGTATCAAAAATTATTTTTTTAAAAAAAGATTAACATTTTTGAAAAAAAAAATTTGACAAAAATTTACTTTTTTTTTGAAAAAAAAAGACTTTTTGAAGAAAAATTTATTTTAAAATATTTTGGAAACTCTAAACTTTTTTTCAAAGCAATCGTACTGCTTTAACTGCATAGAGACGAAATATCGAAGCGCGTAAGCGCCGCGTCACTGTCTAACGGATAAAACATTGGTACGGAACCCATAGGAATGTAAACAAAATTTATACTTATTGTTAAAATCTCTATAAAATATCTAATAATTTGATGTGCATATGTCTAGTGATCATTTTTGACCGCCAAATGGATTTTTTTTCACTTTATTTACTAGATCTCCGAAACCGCTAGACCTGCCTTCATGAAAATTTGATTAGTTATTCATCTTGTTAATACAAGTAAAATGTTTTTTGAATTTTTAAAATCGGACGCTCCGTTCTCTTAAAAACCGTGTTACCGTTTTTGGCACTTTTTTCCCCGTATCTTCGGACCGCCAAAAACTAATCAGCACGTCTCCTTATCAGTATGAATCGAATGTTTTTTGAATTATTTAAATCGGTTGATTGGTGTTCCCGAAATCGTCGACGAAAATTTGCACACACACACACACACACACATACATCCATTTTTTCTAAGGTATGCCAATATATTCAGAAACCTTTGAAACGTTAAGATATTTAAAAATTTTCATTTTCGATTTTTTGCGATTACTATAACTTGCCCTACGGGAAGTTAACAAAATTTGTACTCTCCAAAATAGTATTTGATATAAGTTAATTTGAGGCCCATATGTCTGATGATAATTTTTACCGCCAAATTGCATTTTTATTTACTTTTTTATTGGATCTTCGAAAGCGCTTGATCTGTCATCTCAAATAATAATTAAGTTGTAGAAGATAATTGTTTTTTAATACCGAATATAAATATTGAGTGATTTCTATATTTTTAATTATTGAATTTTTTAACTAGCAAAGTTTCTGAAAATATTAATAAATGTACTACCACTTGAAGTTGAAAATTTATTAACTCATTCACAAATTTTTATATTTCTTATATCGCTACACGATTTTTCGTTATTTTCTGAAAAACGGTGTTTACCCCATTTACGTTTTGACATCGCAATTTGGCGACAATGATATTTTTTACCTAGACAGAGATACTAATTTAGATAACTAGTTATTGCATTCAATAGTGCGAATAGAAATTAAATGCTGCTATAGAAATTCCTAACTGAATTCGATTTTCCAAATATTTTCACTTGGTTTGTTTTTTCCGATCGCCACGACGAGAACGACGTTTGACTCTTTGACCGGAAGACGGAATGCTTCCGTTTCCTGTACCGAGAGAACGCGAGCGTCCCGTGTCGCGTCCCGCGGTCTTTTTCACGTGCTACACATAATTATGCGAGCGGCCGTAGAAGCCAGGTGCACGGCGCGCGCTCGTCTCTCCCCCATCGAATCGAATCGGCTCTTTGATTTTGTCGAAATCGTTACTGATTTTATTTATTTTGTATATTTCAAAATAATAATCACGATGGTGATGACTTTTAAAAAGTGAAAAAATGAGGGCAAAGCGGTTCTCAATATCGGCAAATATATTCAGGGTGATAAGGAGTGTAGATAATTTTTATTCTGGCAAAATGCAAATTTGAGGTTTAGTACCACCAAATAAACAGTGGAGCAAAGCTTTTATGCAACTGATTTTGAAATTTACATTCAGATATGAATATTGTTTTTGAATTTCATTGCAAAAAAATTAGGTTTTTTACAAATTTGAAAAAATGTTATTGCTATTCTGTTCTAGAATTTTAAAAAATCATTTTTGACTGTTTTTAAATTTTAACTATTCAAGAATATGCACAAGTGGAGTTTTCAAAATTTAAATTATTTTCGAAGCTGTTTTTCCACAATAATCCTTCTGTTTCCTTCCTCTGCGAAACTTTAAACGCGTTTTTCTCTAAACTGTATTTTCGATACGATAAACACGATTTCTCAATTTCTACAGGATTCTTCAGTATGAACGCTCATCCCAAATTTCGATTTTTAGTATTTTTAGAATGATTTTTAGACTTTCTATGAATTAGATAATACCAAAACAACCTTTTCAGACAGTCGATATTTTGTAATTATTATTTAAATTGACTTGTCCGCAGTTCATATGAACGCGTCATCATCGTAGATTCAACATATATATATATATATATATATATATATATATATATATTTAGGGTGGTCCTTAATATGGACATTTTTGAATTTTCTTGCTCCTAAGGGCCCAAATGGTTCCAAATTGATAAACAATTCTCTGAATGTTTTAGCTCTTAATATTATGTTTTAGATAGATCGCAATTCAATCAAAGTTTTGTATGGAAATAGCATAAAAATTGCTATTGACAAAATTAATAAAAAACAGTTCTCTGAAAGTTTTAGCTCTTATTTGTGGAGGGCTAAACTCATGTATATGATCAAGTACCAATTTTCCACCGAGATCCACCGCCTGCTTCACCACCTTCTTGAATTAAAACTTTTTGTCTATTTTCAATTATTTTTTTTATATTCTCAAAACAATAATTAATAACTTGTAAAAAAACGAAGTAAAAATCTTCTCTGCCTTTTTTACGGTCTTTCAAAAATCGCATAAAATTTATGCCTCCTGACTTTAATAACTCCATAAATAAACAGTAAGTAAAAATATCAACTTTCGGGGAAATTTAAACTTTAAATCGAGATGTGTATATTGTTTTCAAATTTCATTGTCATTTTAGCTCATAGGAATCTTTATGTATTTCTGATTGCTAAATAAAACTGAGTTTAAAAAAAAAAAAAAAAAAATCGTTGATAAAATTGTAATAAAATGATGTTACTTGAAAACGTTAGAAAATTGTATTTCTTTAATTTCAAAATCTTTTTCGGATAATTAGTCATGAAATCTCTGTGATACTGTTTTACAATGTGATTGTGGCAATTTTCATTAAAATACTCTATTATTTACTTAATTGACATTTTTTCAAATTCGTCATACTATTATACAATAATAATATCTCTGTTTTCGCATAATAAAAGAACTCAATTTATTAAGCTCTCATATCATCGAATATATTTTTTTTTCAAAGATTGAGGAATACTTTATTAACTCAATTGTTTACTCTTTGAACACCTACGCTGCCACCGGTGAACTTCGCATGTGTACCTGATCATATAGGTTAAACGTCAGATTGAAGAGCAAAGGGGACTGTGAACTTTATTTACTAATGTGTAAATGTTAGGTGTGCAATATCGAGGGACCTTGTATGTAAAAATACATTTTTTGTACGATTTGATAAATGACGTGGGTTGCCGCGGAAATGATTATTTGATCAGAACATTTCTTGATTGATTTCTGATATGTTATATTCAATAATAAAAAAATCATTTTCGAAAGGAAAAAGTAACTTTTAAGTACATGAAACAATGTAAGTCTGACAATTTGAGGGATGATCGTTTTTGTATATGTAACTGCGATGCTAACTAAAATGTAAGTTTCTGTGGTAAATTGTGCGATCTTCAATTTTTATATCAAAAATAAATCTTAAATTTGAAAATGGAAATTTAATTACTCTATTTCGTGAATAAAACTTCGTATGTAACTAACTTTTTCATATTCAACGTTGCATCTAAAATGTGCATGCTATAAGGTTGTCAAATATCTCCCTTCCGCCTTTTTGTATTATAAACCAAGAGCAAAAAAGCGGAAGGGAGATATTTGACAACCTAATATAATAGAATCGAATGCATTTCTTGTAAGATCTTAAAATTCAATATTTCTTTCTTCATGTCCAGTGTCTATAATAACTCGAGCATGCCAGGGCAGCTGTGATATCTAATTGTAGAAATATCTAAATTATGCATCTAATAAAATCCAACCCTCTCGCATAAAAATAATTCCGCCCTCTGCATAAAAATAATTAACGATTTTGTAGAGTAACGGCCTTCATTAAGGGTACTCCCGGACGTTCATTGCATCATAAAAATTATACAGAAATTTTAATATCTTTCGTAATTGTTTTGAATGTTTTAATAAGCTATAAGATCAGAAATTTATAGATGAAAACGGAAAGCGAGGAGCGATAGTAGAACTTTGTTCGATATAGAATGTGTCATCCACAGATGGAGCAAGTAGTTTCTTGATTTGTGGTAACCCAAGCACCGAGTGTCGCTATTGTTTATGGAATAAGTGATTCTAACTTTGAATACATAATCAAATCCATAATTGCAAAATCACACTTGATATGATGTATTTAAGAGTAAGAATATTCTTTGTGATTTTTTAGTACTACATAGTACTTTCTTAATACACACGCTTAGGAATTTATTATTTCAGCTATTCATAAGTAAATCTTAGCATTACCGTAAAAAAATTGTGGAAACATTTTATAAGTGTACATATAATGGTTTATAAATATTACTTCTGTATTATTGAAAACCTTTAAGGGAAAATATTAATTATTAATATATTATATTATAACCGTATATGTTATTGGCAATAAATTTGAGTATAACAATGCACGTCACACCTGCATCCAATGATGCGCGACGACCAAAATTGCTGTCGTAAATTATATCTTGACATTACGCGTCAAGCTCATATAGTTCGACATAACACAAATACCGGCATATACCACCGACGATTTTCCGATAGCACACGTACTACGGGGATAACAACTTCCTAACCCCACAGAAGAACATAGCGTATTACTGTTTACACGTCTTAACACATCCCCCCAGGTCCTGAAGCGTGAGTGATAATTAACTCTTAAGAGAGCCTCCGGCAAACTACCCCTTCTCTGATACACAGAGGGTTTGCAAAGTGTCGTGGGAGCGCGTGTCTTCGATAACAAAGGGGGTGGGCGCTTCGACGAACTCGCCCAAAATATATTAATTATCATTTCGGCGCCAATGTCGTAAATTCGCAGTCAGTTGTATCTTATGACGTCGAACGAATCGTCACGTAGAGGATTTGCAGCTATATAAGCAGGCGTTCCTCTCTTAATTAAGGAATTTCGAGGATTTTTATTGTTTTAATTAATTCCTGATGATAATGAATAGGACGTGATTGTATAACTGCAAAGATTGTAGAAGCCCTTCTACCGAGGTTTGGAGTTTAATCATGTATCCTGTGTTTGCTTTTTGTATTTCTTTGAACTGTTTTTAATTAAATTATTAAATCGATATAAATTAAAACATTTTGATTTCCTTTTTAGATTAGAATTAGTGAATTCAAATATAATATTACTACAGTGATTTTTGCCTTAAACGTTGAACTGCATGTAAAAATAGTTAACTGATCACAAAAAAATGAACAAACATATGGGCAATAACCATATTTTTGATCATGTTATTTTACATATTATTTGCTTGTTTTTTACGCATTTTTCGCATGCCTACATATAAATATTACAGCTTCTATTTTTATTACATTAACCGATCTGAAACTTCGAGTGTTGATGCACTATGATCTTTTATGTGAGCGATTTGATTGTGTACGAAATAACATATTATAATCAAGTTTGGACTCTTTGTTACTAATATAATCACTATTTAAAAGCCTAATAATATTACAAATATAGCAAATCTATAATCATATTTTACGTAATAAGCCACCACGACAATTTGATGGGTTTCGGTAGAGAGAAGTATACCACACATGAATTTATAAATTTAAAAGTTCATCAAAATTATAGTTGTATATTTTTAGTTCAAACTTTAAATTCCGTTGACAGGCTCGGTAATTGTTAATATAACTGCTCTTATATTTATAAAGTTTAATAAAAATTATGTCCTACCTGTTTCGCGATCATCTTCTTGTGCATTCTCTGGTATCAGGGCAAGAAGATGTAAAGGATGACGTGGAATTACAACCAATTCCTCTCCGGCAGCAATATCACGTGTTGTAACATACCACAACTAAATAATAAGAACGATATTATAAGCTAATTATAGTAAAAAGAGAAGATAGTTTCAGGTTTATGCATAAAACTCAGAATCAGAAATAATAAAATAATTTTTGGACTTCTGATGTTCGCATTATTTTTATAGTGTATTAATATCAATCAATAATAAAACTCTAGTAATCAATAATTTCAAATAGTATATTTATTATTAGGTTATATATAATATAACACTGTTTCTAGTATTTCTCCAAAACCGTATTAAAATACAACATATGCGAAATACTTGTTGCGCGCAGCCAGGCGCTATTAAAGTTCCGAACAATACTAATTATATTAACCCGTTTGCACCTATGTACTATATTTAACACTTTGAATTAATTTGGGAAGCAATATATTCAATGACATATTTCACAAACTATCTAATTAATTCTGCAATTGATAAGACATTTTACAAACGATATTTGCAATAAGTATTTCAATTTGTGTTAATCTAATTTAATACAGTGAATAAATATTTATATCAAAATGAAAATTATATCATAAAAATTGTTGTAAATAATTGTCATATTATACTATCGCTATAACTTATATTATACCTATTATTATACCACTATTCTGGAAAGTAGGTTTATATTAAGTATATTTACAGATTATTGAGAATAAATGTGATACAACATATAAATTGTTTGCAAAACGATAGAATCATTGTTGGTGATACATTGAAGAAAATGTTTTTATTACCTTTCCGTCTTTGGTTGCATCTCTCACATTGGCTAGTTGTGCATCCGTCGCATTCCGGATATATTTCAGCCAATTTCTAAATTCTTCCGTACCATCAAGCCAACCTCTAATACCATTATTTGCTAAAACCTGCAACGATAAAATTAAATGAAAAAACTATTTCATACATTTGTTGGAAGAAAAACAAACGATGTCAATATATTACAAAATATAGGTGTATTTCCCCGCTTTACAGAGAGGATAGGTTCCATAAAAAAATTTGTAACTCAAAAAATTCATTCTTATATGGAAAAACTAAATTATAAAATTATCAATTTACTTCATAATAATATAAATGTAAAAAACTATTTTTTTTAAATATTGCATTTTCTTCATAGATAAACATAATTAGCAATTCATTTAAGTTGATTGCGATAAATGATGCTCTTTGTTTTGTTATTTCAAACAAACTGGCTTATACACACATAAGATTTAGTTTTGATCATAAAACGGGGTGAGAATTCTTATCTACATATTTCCATCATAAATATAGGCTACTAATAATTAGTAACTGTAACATACATCTTATAGTGTTAATGTTGTTAGTGTTAATGTTGTTAATGTTAATGTTATTGTAGATTTAAGCAAATTATAGTTCAATGTTTACAATTTCGTGTGAATGCAAAATTAATCAATTTCGTTAAAAAATTTAATTTTCAAAAACCGTGTAAGATCACGGTAAAAAGTATAAAACGGGGTAATAGGTGTATGAGTATATGAAACTAGCCCTTTCCACTCGTATGCTGCCGCTCCGGCGGTAAAATACATATAGATCTCGCAATTCACGAGTGGAAAGTGTTAGAAGTAGTTACACAGTAATAAAGACATTCTTTTTTGTCACTTTTAAGTGCAGATGTTTGTAGCAATATATATTATTATAGCAAGATTTTTATCATCGATAACCAGAACCTAATTTTCAAGTTTATCCGATCATATAACGATCAAATCTAACACACTCCTTAAAAGTATGATACAGCCATAACTATTGGAAAAGAATCCGAAAACTATTACCGTAACGATCGAATAAAAATCCCTGTAGCGCTCGTTTTCGAAGTCTGTCAATATGATACGTAAAGTGTTTATTATACGCATAAAACTAAACGACTTAAGAGCTTTGCTGACACACCGCATCACGTACATTTTGATATACACTCGATCCTTTTATTATGTTATCAAGCCAGTCGCTGGCTAATGCATAACTTCCGCACTCACCATTGACAGTGTTTTCGGGGGTGGGTCGGTTGGCAAGCTAGCTTTATAGGCCCGGGCGGGCGATGATCTCCGTTCACAGCGCGAAAGCACTTGCCGTGAACAGAACATATTTTATCAATCAACGCGCCCCTCACGCGTGAGAGCCGCCACGAGATACGTTTGACCGTAGACCATAAACTCGGTGCGCTGATTATGGCTTTGTGCGAACTGCTCCCGGCGACGACACGCATCGTCCTCTGATAACAATGCCCCGGTTAATGATTTTGAAATGAAAAAAACTATTATTTTTTTGACAAATATTCATTTCGTCGCCGTGGCACACGGAGATTGTACTAATAAAGGTGCTTATTCCGCTTGAAGAAAATTTCAAAAAACTACTGGCTGTTGGGTTCCAAGTCTGAACTATCTACTTACAACAAACTTTTGGTATATAAAGTAGCCTTGAAACTGGCTTATACACACATAAGATTTAGATTTGATCATAAAACGAGGTGAGAATTCTTCTCTACATATTTCCATCATGGACATAGGCTACTAAGAACTCGTAACGGTAACATACATTTTGTAGTGCTGTATTTTGACACTAAAACAATGAGATTTCTCTCCGGGGTAGTGCAAGTCGAACCAACATAAACATCCTACAAAGATCACAGAACAACATCCTTGATACTGGAGGCACCCAAAAACGTTGACCAAATTGACTGATCCATCAGGACTGCGACATATACACAATAGCAGAAGAAATCAGAAAATTCGCATCCAAAAACAAGACAAGATTTGAAAACCATTCCAATTAACTGCGAAAAACCTGCTCTCTACAAATAATATTAGAAGATTAAGAAAATTAAGCCCACTAGAATTAACATAGTTCATTTACAATTTAGATTTATTATTTTACATTACATTTAGATTTTAGATTTAATGACTACAACTGGGTAGTATTTTAAAATATTATTCTACTTTTTAACTTCCTGTAGGGCAAGTTATAGTAATCGCAAAAAAATCGATAATGAAAATTTTTATATATCTTTACGTTTCAAAACCTTCTGAACATTTTGGCATACCTTAGAAAAATTGGATGTATGTGTGTGTATGTATGTGTGTTCGGATACAAATTTTTGTCGACGATTTTAGAAACAATGATGAAGCGATTTGAATTATTCAAAAAACATTCGATTCGTATTGATAAGGAGACGTACTGATTAGTTTTTGGCGAAGGCAGGTCTAGCCGGTCCAAAGACATGGGGCAAAAAGTGCCAAAAACGGTAACTCAGTTTTTAAGTGAACAGAGCGTTCCGTTAGACGGCGGCGCGGCGCTTACGCGCTTTAATATTTTGTCTCTATGAAGTTAAAACAGTACGATTGCTTTAAAAAAAAGTGCAGAATTTCCAAAATATTTCAAAATAAATTTTTCTTCAAAGTCTATTTTTTTTTTCAAAAAAAAGTTTTGTCAAAAATTTATAGTTTCTCAAAAATCTATTTTTTTCACAGTAATTTTTTTTCAAAAATGTTAATCTTTAAAAAAAAAAAAATTTTTGTACGGGAAGTTCCAGCAATTTGCTTTAAGGCACGATGTCATGCGCCCCACTAGTTAGTCATGATAATTACTAAATGCCGTCTTCTAAGCAGTTATAATTGGATGGAAATAAAAAAAAATAAAACAAAATATCCCACACATTGCGAACGAAGATGTACTACACCCAATGTATAGTGAGCTATATCAATAAATATTATTGAAAAAAAAATAATCTCTTTTTGATAATTTTGATGTGAGTTAGAAGTTCTTCAGCGTTTATGCAAATGTATGGGCGTCATAATATCTTTAATAAATAGACGGGTCGAATCTATTCTGCCTAACCTAATTTCTGGGGGTTTTTTTAGGCGAATTAGATAAACGCGATTGTAAAGCATTGTGATTACAATAAATCTTTATTAAATCAATTATATTATATAAATAATAGTATCAAGTAAATAAAAAATTTCATAAAAAAGCCCTAAAAGCCTTTTAGTAAGTTGCACTAAAAATTTATGCAAAACACGTAAATCAACATATTATTTTTTTAATTAAAAATATTCTTTATAGTAATAATAATATTTTGTATATGTATTAGCTTCACATTGAAGATGAGTTCAAATTTTCAATTGATTGCCAACGCTATTATTACTGATGTCTTAATTGTATTAAGTTTAAAAGTGTTGGTCAATTCTAACCTATACTAAAAATACGAAATTATAAAACGGTTCAAATATTATGCTATAAAAAATAATGGAAAAATATGTATTTAGATATTTGTAAATCTTTATATGAACCCTACATTATTTTATAAAATCCGGTCGTTGGATAGGGGTGATTTAATCCTAATCCTGCACAGTTTGCAATACAGAACGTACACTTTCTATTACATATTATGATATACGTATAATAACGTCATAGCGTATCTAATGTGTGTTGCATTGAGGGCTCTTGTAATAGAACTGTTGATGTATTTTTAAAACGTGATGCGTTATATTTTTTTTTATTTTTAAATACTCATAAATTTAATACTCTCCAATATTTCTTTTGTTATATTGTGTCGCCATCTCGAATACTCGTTACGAACTGCGTATTACACCTGTAATTCTAAATTATGCCGTGTCCGCAAGCAAAAGGTATGTGCATTTAATGAAGGGTTGGTATATAAGACAGACGGCCGCGTGTTATATTTAAGCATGATGTATTATATATAGAATAATATTGTAATCAAAATTACCACAAGTTCAAGTTAGATATAAAATGTCTAATACCTTCAATTCATTTTTGAAAATAGCGAAACTTCCTGTCGAAAAAAAAATGAAAATATGAACTAGCACAAAGTTAACGCAACAATTAACACAGTTTTAAACCAATTCAAGATCAAAATCTGTGTCATGTATAGATATTTGGATTTCCATGATGTTTGCACCTAATTTTCATTTCTAATATTGCGTTCCAGATATTAAGGAACCGATTCTGCCGCATAACAGAATGTTCCGGCAAGTCCATGTAACGCTTCATGTTTCATACATTATGCTACTGAATCATGCTGAATACTGTCAGAATGTCATGTATTTGCTGTGAATTCGTCACTCGTTTGTTATGAAGCTGTGTCGGAAACATCTTGTTATATAAGATCGATTTTTTTTTACATTTGTGCGGTTTCTAGGTTAGGTCTTCTATCTGACAACCAATACTGAATAATCTGACAAGAAATACGCCTGAAAGCATACCAACCACGTGGCTTTTGTCAAAATTTAGTATGGAAAGTTCTTCATAACATGGCCTTGCCATAACATTTTTCTGTTATGCGGCAGAATCGGTCCCTTTGGGGGTCAAATCTCCGATGAAATAGACATGTTATGGGCATATCTGCGTATGAATTGGTAGTATGTCTTCGTATGAAATGGTAGTAACAAGCTGTCAAAAAGCTATGTTTTTGCTGTGCGATCAGGCGTTTTACATATAAAACCTAACATCACGTGTGCTATCAATTAGACATCAGAAAGATGAAATTATGATAAAATTTATTCGACGTTTGTGCGTATTGTAAGTTAGATTTTATGGGTAAAACGCCAACGACAGGTTGTGATCGCCAATGCTTTTGACAACACAGCGTTGCCATAACATTTCTATTTTATCGGAAAATTGGTCACTTCATTAAGAAGAGAATAAAGTGTCTTATGTCTTGAAGATTCTATTAGTTCTACAACATAGAATAAGTTTAAGATTTTATTGCAAAAAATA